>NC_089533.1:2542235-2552235 GCF_963924715.1 Thunnus thynnus | reverse complement strand
TTTTTATGTTGCAGCAAAATATTTTTTCATCCAGGTGGTTTGAAGATTCTGGAAAAATCTTCAGAGCAGCAGTAAATATTTATCTGTCAGAGAAATGAATGCTAATAATGCTGCTGTTATAAATATACTAATATATCAGTCACTATGTTAATGTGGAGAAGCTGAGAAGCATCAAATATGAGTTTATTTATTTATTTGCAAAGTTTAAAATCAAACAACAACAAAACATAAACTCAGTGAGATCAATAGTTTCATAACTTTGGACTCTTGTATCTGATAGTAAATTAATTTCTGGTTGTCAGACGATTGTGAGATGAAGATCAGTCGATCAATCGATTAGTTTCCAACTATTCAATGAAATGACGACTACTTTGATAATCAATGAATCCTTTTGAATAATCTCCAAATTCTCTGATTCCAGCTTGTTAAATGTGAATATTTCCTGTTTCTTTAGTCTCTGTGACAATAAACTGAAGATCTTTGAGAACAAACAACTAATCGATCAATCAAGAAAATAATCAACATTTATTGATAATGAAAATATTGATCAGTTAGATCAGATAACTGATCTGAGAGTTAGTTTCCTCCTTAAACTTAAAGTTCATATAGATTATGAGAATAAAAGATAAACTCAGATCAAGACGTTTTATTTCTTCAGATTTGTTACAATATGAAGCATCAGACAGATGACCAATAAACACACAGTTAAATGAAACTCTACTAACATTGTTTACTTGTTTACAGGAGCTTGTAAACTCAGGAGTTGTTGATCCGTCCGTAGCGGTCAAACCTTTCAGCAGCGGCTTCACCGCTGTAAACGCTGAACCTTCTCACACCGGCGCGTCCTCGTCCCCCCACGCCGCCGAGGACGCCGTCGGTCCGGCAGCTTCTACTGTTCCCACAGAGCAGCAGACTCATCCTAAAACAGCCGGGACAGGAGCCGGGACGCCTCTGACCCGGAAGGGCAGCGGGTCACAGCGTTACCCGGAGACGGTGGAGGCTCTGAGGAACATCGGCAAGCTGAAGGAGAAGCACAACAAGCTGGAGGCTCGCGTGGCGGAGTTAGAGGAAGGAAAGCTGGACCAGACTCAGCTGACACAGCTCAGAGAGCTCGTCACTAACAAGGGTAACTTCATATCACCTGATGACACTCTTTCATAGAGCGCCGACTGACTTTAAGGCTTCTCAGTCAGCTTCTCACTGTGAGTGATGGAGTCCCACATGGACGACATTGTCTGCCAAAGTTTGAGTAGTTTTGGTGATTTTACATGAGAGGTTTTGGTAATTTGTATTAAAATCTGTGCTCTTCTATACTGGGTTCAAGTGGGCTCAGGTGGAAAAAAGTGATGTAATGTAGTCTGTAGACCAATTAGGGTAAAGATTTGCAAAGTTGTGTGCTTTGCAAATCTGATCAAACTGCATCCACACAGTTCTGCTGAGGCTATAGAGCAGCTATAATCAATATTTTTTATATTAACGATGTCTGATGTGTCAGTGTGTAATGTGTTGGTCGTGGCTCATAGTGGTGAACCTACAGAGAATTATCAGTGACTCTGCAGCTCCTCTCGGCTTTACGGAGCTTTATAGTGAGTTTCAGCTCATTGTTTATCTGTCCGGCTGCAACTTTACTGTTCTGGTTCACTCTCAGAGTCTCATAGCGTCGTTTTCAGAGAAAAAGCTGTAAAAAGCCGCTGTACACTATCTGCTCAGCACCAAACAGCAAACAGACACAGTTAGCTGTAGACTAGCTGGTGAACATAGTGGAGCATTTAGCAGCTAAAGAGCCAGATATTTCCCTCAGGAGTTGGTAGAGAGTAAAAACAGAACTAAAAGAGAGTGAATATTGGACTCACATTCACCAGGTGGACAGAAACACGACTCCACATGAATGATAATGTTGCTCCGTAACTGCTGGATGTGGAAATAAGCAACTGTTTGCTAACATGTTAGCAACAACTACTTTATAAGCTGATAATATGACAGAAGTTGTGTTTACACTGTTCTGCTGAAAACAAGTGGGCAAAAAAACAAGCAGCTTTAACCAGATTGAAACTATAAAGGACCAAGAATAGAACCCTGAGGAACCCCAGAAGTTATTATTTACATTATCAATGAATGATAATGTTGCTCCGTAACTGCTGGATGTGGAAATAAGCAACTGTTTGCCAACAAGTTCAACATATCAAGTTAAAAGATGATGATATGTCACAGTTGTGTTCACTATTTGTTTCTGATGTAAACAAGTGAACAAAACATCAGTTGAAGCAGGTTTAAAGAATGATAATGAAATAAAATGAGAAGTTCCTTCTTTGACTTGGACTAATATTTACTTTATTGTACATTTAGGTTCTCGAAATGTTTATAACAACCTGATGGATCAGATGAACCAGCAGAGAGCTTTAATAGACAGTCTGATGAGCGACCGCGAAAAGGTGAGAAAAACAAAACGCTTTCTCACAGTCGCAGCCCAACATCTGCACCAACATCTGCACCAACACCTGCACCAACATCTGCACCAACATCTGCACCAACATCTGCACCAACATCTGCACCAACATCTGCACCAAGACAGACTCCTCAGTATCACATACAGTCTGTTCTGCTTTGGTTCTTATGATGTAATGTGTGTCTGTCCTAAGCTGGATAATTTGGAGGACATGTTTATGAATCTGAGCAGCCAAGACAGAGAAACCTCCTCAGAAGCAGCTTCAGAAAGTTTGGATTCAGACAGCAAAGCCTCTCATGAGCTCAAACCGCAGATATCCTACCTCAGGTAAAGACAGAGTCACCACACAGAGGAAGGAAAGCCTGGTTTTACTAATATATCTGAGCCACAAGTACAATATTAGAGGTTCAAAGCTTGAGCAGGTTTAGAGGAACACTGGAGCGGTTTATTCCCAGTTGCAGGTAAATCAGTACGAGTTGTCCGACAGACGTTCAGACGAAGCAGAGTTCAGGATGGAAAACAAAGATGTTTTATTCTACATCCAGTTAATAAAATACATCAGGCCTCATGCAAGAAGCAAGAGATTTGTTCTTAAGAGCCACGTACGAGTCTGACTCTTCAATTAGAATCATAAAGTTTAAATATGATACTGAAATCAACTAAAATAAAATATAAAACTAAAACAAACTTAATGCAAAATTAACATACTGCTCACCATCATCATTATCATCATCATCATCATTATTATCATCATCATCATCATCCTCGTGGCTGCCAGTTTCCAGATGTTTAATAAACAGCATCATATTGACAGTGTAGCATCAGCTGCTGTAGCTGTAATATTCTCTCCTCTAATATCTCTGATGGTCACATGACGCCTCTCGTATGAGTCTCATTGGAGCGTTTTGCTTTAGAAACTAACTTCTTTATTTCTGTCACAGTGCTGCTCTGATGGATTCATGTTTTCTAACAGTTTCTGACGCTGATCGGTGTGTCTGCTGGTTTCTGATTCTTCTTTTTCTTTGGGAACATTTTTCTGAATGAAACGGAGCAGAACATGTTGTCTTATATAACGTTCAGCTGCTTGTGAACAGGCGACCTTCATCATCGTTCATCAGAGATTTACTACAAGAGAGTTTGTTGGAAAACTTGTACGACCAAAAAAACGAGTTTTAGAAGAAGAAAATGTTCTTACATGAGGTCTGATGTGGGATAATTTATCAAATGTGATATAAAAACTGAACTTTAATGTTGCACTTTGACAGTTTGAAAGTCTTTACATCATTTGTTCATTGTCTCTGTGTGTCTACAGTCACTTTGTTATATTTTGCTTCAGGCCCTTACAGTGATAGTTTAGATCAGTTTAGATGTCGCTCTGTGTCTTCATGTTCCAAACGTCACGTCCAGGAAGTCTGTGCAGAAACTGGAGGACGACGTGAAGCAGCTGAAGGCTAAACAAGCTTCATCTGATCAGAGAGCGACAGACCGACACCTGCAGGATCAGGTCAGACAGGAAGACGCGTCGCTGAGGGACAGTAGAGCGGATTGATACGGTGTTATTATTTCCTGCTGCGCTCAAGATGAAATGTCTGGTTTATATGTCAGTTTGCTGAACAGTAAGCACGTCAGTCAGCTGATCATCAGGTGCCTAAAAAGAATGAACGACGAACAGGAAATACATTTTAATAAGTCACATTTTCTTTACACAACACACACTATAAACATTTTTGATAAGGTTCCATTAAATCATTTTGTTTAATAATTGTGACCCAGAGATGTGCTGGACAGGATGTTTTATATCTGATATATTGACTTTTACCACCAGATATCAGTGATAACATCATGTCTCTACTTTAAAGCGTCCTGCTCAGAACAGTTCTTGGTCGCAATTGTTCAAAAAACTAATTTAAGCCCCAAATGTCAAAAAAAAAACAGCCTCAAAACTCAGTTTCAGTCAGACTTTACTTCAGATGTTAGATTTTATTGATTCATCTGAATGATTTTTCCAGTTTCTCTTTCTAAACATCAGATTTTTTTTACTATAAACTGACTTTTATTTATTGTCTTACATTGTTTTGCAGCCACAGGATGAATTGTGTTTCTGTCTGACTGTTATTAGTTATCACAGGTCAGTGTGACACAAATGCTTCATTCTAGTGAAGTGACAGGAAACAGCAGCTATTAAAGATATAAACGGCTGTAACACTCATCGCCTGCTGGTGGCTAAAGTGTTAAAACCGAAGCAGATATTATTTCCTGTTTATGTCTGTAGGTCTAAAGTGCTGCTGCTTTCTTTCCTTCATGTGCTGCAGGTCAGCATGTGAATAAACAGACAGACAATCTGCAGCCTGATACGTCTGAGTTTACAGCAGGTTACATCTAAAAATGATGCGTCTTAACTTTTACCCACAAAAAGGACATTGCCATCGTTTTTTAGAGTAGAAACAGATTTTGGAGTAAAATAATGATAAGAAAGTTTCTCCAGCTGACTTAATTCCAGCGTACAGTATCAGGCTGATGTGTTTGAGTCTAATCTCAGCTCTGTGCCTTCTCCTCGACCTCTGACCTCAGCTGGACGACCTGCGAGGCATGTTGGAGGACATGACGCTGTTCTTGACCTCGGAGCTGTCCAGCAGCCTCGAGGACGAGGCGGTACAGGACGAGAGCGATAGCGAGGGTAAAGAGAGATCAGCTGTCACCAGCAGGACAGTAAACGTTGGCAGGAAGCTCAGCCGGCTGTTCCAAGACTATGAACAGCTGCAGGACACAGTGAACAGCATCCTCCAGCTGCACACAGCTGGCACAGCAGGGCCGCTGCAGGACACAGAGGCAAGATACAACAGTACAGGCAGTACAGACAGTACAGACAGTACAGACAGTACAGGCAGTACAAACAGTACAGACAGCACAGACAGTACAGACAGCACAGACAGTATCACCAGAGACATAAGTCTGTTGATTGAAGAACATGTCTGCTACTTTTATTATCGAAAGAAAAATTAGAAAAACGCCGTCAGAGTTTCTCAGAGCGCCTGCTGACATCATCTGACTGTCCAACAGTCCAAAACCCAAAAATATTCACTTTACTTTAACGTAAGACAACGAAAGACAGAAAATACTCAAATTTGACAAACTGAAACCATCAAATATTTGGAATTTTTTGCTTAAAAAAGGACTTAATCAATAACTCGATTATCAAAATAGCTGCAGATTAACATTTTGTCGATCGACTCCAGTAATCAATACTCTTATTATAATTAATGTTCAAGACTGAAGCAGCTTCATGGAGAAGGACAGAAGTATAAAGAACAACTTTGATATGAGACCAAACGTGTTGGTTTATTAATAAAGTTGATGTTTATCCGACATGTGTTGAAGACTGAACTATAAACAGACATGAAGCCCAGTTTAAACCCAACCAGTACAGAATGTATAACTGGTAATTTAATGAAGACATCTGCAGGTCTCTGTGTGTGTCTGAGGGCAACAAACAGTCTTCATATGATCAGTCGGTGGTTTATTCAGGATGTTGCTCCACATATTTAACAGAAATGTTTCACACAGTTTGGCTGTAAAACTTCCTGTTGTTCATTTGAATTTTGTTTATATTCTTTAACTGGGTGAGCAGGTCAATACAGGTTGGTATGCTTAGAATTCTTTGCACGTACATACAAAAACAAAAACATCTAAAACTGAAGTTTATCAAAGAGGAAAAATAAAAACAAACAGCAACTTCCTATAATGTAAAAATAAATTTTGTGTGTGTGTGTGTGTGTGTGTGCGTGCGTGCGTGCGTGCGTGTGTGTGTGTGTGTGTGTGTGTGTGTGCGTGCGTGTGTGTGTGCGTGTGTGTCAGAACGTGGAGCTGGTGAACGACGTGCAGAAGTCGATCCTCCAGCTTCAAGCAGAGTGTGAGAAGCTTCATGAAACCACCAGATGTTTACATGAAGACAACAGACAGAAACAGAGTCACATCGAGGTAAACAAGTAAACAACTTTTCTCAACCGTTTATTAAACCTTTATGGTATTTTAGACTCATAATTACTCCAGAACAGTAATGAAGCAACAAAGAGACTGAATGTGATGTTTATTACGGTGTATTTAATCGATTATCTCTGCAGGAACTGTACAAGACGACGGAGGAGCTGGAGGAGAAGAAGGCCGACAAGCAGATGGTTGAGACTGAAATCGTGAGTGTCGTATCTCTCCTGCTCCATCAACCTTTTGCAGTATTTTCCTGCTAATAATCTGAAACTTGTCGTCTCTCCTCACCTGAAGAAAGCAGATAAAAGCGCTCTGGACAGCAAAGTGAGCCGCCTGCAGTTTGACTCGGTGACGGAGCAGATCAACACCATGTTCCACGAGCTGCTCAACAAGGTGACGGGGCAGGAGCAGGACTGGCACAAGGTCATCGACAAACTCTCCACCGAGATGGAGTGTAAAGTAAGGCCCTTCGTTTTATTCTCTCATTTACCTGAGACAGATGAGACGTTTGACCTCTGACCTCTCCACAGCTGAACAGGATCGAGTTGGACTCTGTGAAGAAGCAGCTGGAAAACCGCTGGAAGAACATCCACGAGAAGCTGCAGGCTCAGGGAGCGCCGGAGCACGAGGACGCCGCCGGTATCAGGAAGTAAGTGTTAAAACGTTCCAGACGTGTCCGGCTCACCGCGCCTTCTGACGGCACAATCAGGAAGTGTGTGAGGGGAAAGTGACGTTTCTTTGTGTTTATTTCCAGACAACTCGTCGACAGATTTCACTGCCTCTCCTGCGACCGACCGGTCGTCAAACACACGCCCGGACCGTGAGTCAACACCAACCACGCTGGCTTTAGTAGTAGTAGCATGTTGTCTAGTTTCCTGTAGTGATACTGAAGTTCAAGAGCAGCTTTCAACTAACAGCAGCATTTAAACCTTGTATGAAGCCCAAACTGTCTGATATTAGAATATAGTTAGACATAAACACTGAGTCTGTATCCGGGTAAAACAGCTGTGTCTCAAATCACTTCTGTTAGTACACTGTGTACACTATATGTTAATGGCGTAGTGTGCAAATTCCTACAGGGTAGTGTCGTCTCAAATCAAACATGGCCGTTGTGCACTTACCAGAAATGACGATCGCAAATTAGCATTAGCTAGCGTTATCGTTAGCGCTAGCAAATCATTACAGACTGCTAAATTAACCCAAAAAACATACTGATAGCTTATATCCGACAACAGTATAGTGATGCTTAGTGCTAAAAACACATGTATAACTTACATTTATATAATGCGGTGATGTTCACTGTAGTTACAACGTACCCGGCTGCCATTTCCAGTTTGAAAAGTGGTCCCTCCCCTTCTGCTACGTAGCCAAGATGGCGACCATTGAGGGCGAGAAGCGTCCACAGTTCCACACTCAACTTTTTGACTGTTTTGAGTGCACCATCCGGGTTCTCACAGTACGCTGCGTTTCCCGTACTTCTCAGTGTGTGAACGCACTTATGCACTCAAAATATTCAGTGTGAGTAAAGAAGTGAAGAGATTTGAGACACAGCACGTCTGTCTGAGATGAGAGGTTGTATATTTCCTGTGTGTTGTATTTTTTAATTATTATAAATGATTTCATCTTTCCAAACATCTCTGACCTGCTGAACTCGTCTCCTCTTGTATCTCTGGGGAATAAAAGGCATCTGGTGACGCTGCCGTCCACTCCCGGGTTCCCCTCACACAAGTCCATCAGGCCGTTCACTGTTTACGCTCTGGAGCAGTTCCGTCAGCACTACAGGAGGTGAGATGAGTTACTGCTGTGTCCTCTGATCACCAGCAGGTGGCACAAGAGCCTCAGAAAGTGATTCACTGAAAAGTCCAAACCAGCAGGACTGTAAACATGATGTTATGCAGGGACACCTTCAGTCTAGTTGTTGTTAGTTTCCTCATCATCTGCTGCCGTCTCAGCCTCAAACCAGGGACCAACCGCTACAACTACGAGGTAGCAAACTCTCCCGGGAGAAGGGAGCAGCTTCAGAGGAGCCACGCCGCCATGTGCAGGCAGATAGAGAGCGCGCAGAGACGACTGAGACACTGCGACAGGGCCGACAGCAGCCCGGACGCTCTGAGCGACATCCAGAACCAGAACCAGAACCAGCAGTGAGTCAGGGAGCAGAGGACAGACTGAAGCAGCTCGTAGAGGAGGGAACTGCATACTGACATGACTGTAACAAGAGTGTAAAGATTAGGATTGATTTTATTCACAACCAATAACAACAAGAGGAAGCATTTCTGTACATTTAGGAATATGAGTATTGTTTTAAGACAGACTTGGAAAACAGTGAATCTGTCCTTTAATTTAGGTTCATTTAGGTTTAAGACAAGACGACACAGCTGTTGCAACAGGAAATAAGATTAAAAAGGACTTCAGAATATCACACACATGAAGTGTTGAGTAGAAAGAAATGAATGAAACTTAGATAAATAAGTAGCGCTGCAGAGCTGCATCCAGTCGTGATTACATCAGAAACATCTGCAGTTGATTTGCATATTTAATTGCTGGAATGCAAAACAGCATTTTCTGCTCTCTTCTATTGATCCTGAACAAATCTGAAAATCTGCATCAACTGTTAGAGATTAAAAAAGAAAAAGGAAACTGCACACTTTCATTTTTATTTGATTTTTTGTTTTTTGACAGCAACAATGTTCATTAATCAGCAGAAAAAAGACTGAAAATAAGATTTATTCTAAGAGGCTAAATTCTATCTGTTGTATCAGATGTTAAAGGACAATTTCACAATTTTTTAAGTGTGTTTTAAAACAACAGTCAGGAGTCAGAATGAACAATAATGAACCAAAAGTTATTAAAAAGTCTGTGTGAAGCTTCTGTTCAGCTTCATCAGTCTGAGTTAGTCATCAAGTGGATATCTGACACATTTACAGTCTCTTTGTGTTTCCTCGGACAGTGTTTCCCTGTTGAGCTGCAGGTGGAAGTATAGTAACAAAAAGAGGGACTTTGGCACTAAAAAGACTGTAACGTTGAAAGATATCTACTTGATTTGACTCATTTGGACGCTGAAGCTTCATATTAGCTTCAGATAAACTTTAAATACATCAGGGTGGGTTAGGGTGCTAATGTTCAGTATGAAGAGGAGGTTTCACTGTTCATTTGGGCTCCTGACTGTTGCTTTAAGACACTTGAAAACTGTGAACTCCTCCTTTAAAGAAGCGACTGAAATTAGAATAAAGTGACACAAACAGCAAACATCCACCAATCAAACAACATAATATAATTAACAACAATCCGTAGTGAGTTCAGTTCCTCTTCAGAGAAAGCAGAAGGCTTCACATTTCATTTTAGACTCTCTTATGTTTTCCCGTCTCGACGTCTGTGCAGCGAACGCATCTCCGAGCTGACGGACTACAGTCACCTGTCGGTGTCGCGGAGCTGCGGCGGGAGTCACACCATCACCTCGGCCAGCCAGCGACGCAGCGGCCTGCAGTACATGAAGCACCACAACCAGCCTGAAGGCGACGCGGTGCTGCAGGTAACACGATCCAGTCCAGAATAGAAATCCTCCACATC
>NC_089533.1:2119735-2187235 GCF_963924715.1 Thunnus thynnus | reverse complement strand
GGCAACCTCCGTTTAAAAAAACACATCTTAACGACAGTAAAACATTCACGTGTGATTGGAAGAGCTAAAACAGCAACACAGACGTGTGAAACGTGAATTTAAAAGCACTATAAACACAATATGTGGTTGAATGTATAATAATAATAATAATAATAATAACACTAATGACATGATGTTGATTTAAATATTTTATACCTCAGACTGCTGCTGCCTTTGCGCTCCCTTGTTTACCGCGTCAGTAACTTATATTTTAAGACACCAGTTTGGAGATACTGGAGCTTTTCAGGCTGATCATTTATCCCATTAACACCGAACCCACTGTGTATGTCGTAGGTGCTCCAACAGATTTAAATAAGACACGTTTTAGCCAGATTTCTCTACTCCTCTCTGTGATGACGTCAGCCAGGGTTTAATTTACAGGAATCTATTTTTTTTTCTTCTTGTCAACAAATCTCATGTTTGGATCCAAACCAACAATGAACTGATTTACTAGCAAGTATTGTGTGTGTATCCAAAGCCTCTGTCTGCACTGAGTGACATGTTCCTTCATCATGAAGAACATCTGAAGACTAATAATAGTGATCAGACAGTGGTGGTAGAAATACTCTGATCCTTTACTTAAATAAAAGTAGAAATACCACAATGTCAAATTCCCTACTTAAATATAACTACAGTAGTATTATCAGCTAAATTTACTTAAAGTATTAAAAGTAAAAGTACTCGTTGCAGAAAATCAGCTGCTGTGTTCTGATAAGTTCTGCTGCATAAAGTTTTCTCTAAACTTCGCTTTTTGTGAAATATTGAAAAGTTTAATTACGTCTTTGGGCCTCAAACAGTTATTTACTTGGTGGAACTGGGAGTTACACACCAAAACATTTGGGAACTACTGGTTCAATCTTTAACAATGTTTTGTATTTAACTGATACTTCTGTACTTTTACTACAGTAGGATCTTAAATGCAGTAATCTCTGTAATATTGGATCCAAAGTTGAGATTTGTTGACAGAGAATCACCAGCTGGACAGACACAAACTCTGTGTGGCTGAACAAAAGTGTGTAAAATCGCTTCATCCAGATGTGTAAACGGAGGTGATTAGATTTAAAGAAAACTTTAGTTTATTTACACGACCCCGGTTCTCTAAGTAGCATGAGTGAGTGTCTCACTATGGGATATACTGACTCCCGGATCACTTCATAAACCCGTTATAGGAAACAGATCGCCATCAGTCACCCCAACACTCAGCAGTGAGTCAGCCAACGAGGCTGCTGTAACATCTAGGCTGTAAAACCCAGCAAAACTAAGATCAGCTAACTGCTGCACAGAATGGAGACACCCCTGAAAAATGCCCACGATGATGCCAAACCTCCAGTACAGTGTCTGCAGACCTGCAGGAGGTTGCAAGCCTCTACTAGTATAAGCAAGAGCAATAGCTACCAGTATCCATCGGGAAAGTCACTGTTTTGAAAGACACAAAAAGCTGATCAGATTTTTTGAAGCTGTTCTGTAGAAATAAACAGCGGAGAGATTTCAGCTCTGTCGGTGTGCAAAGACCCACCACTTTAAAAATGAAGGCTGGGTTCAGATGAAGACGTCAGGTACAAGGTGCATGCAAGCGTCATTTACAGCCAGCATGGATTTCACCCAGCAATGCAGTCTTTAAAGACGCCGTTTTCATATCCACCTGCTGTAGGGGTTCAAAAGGTGGGCCACTCGTGTGCCAACGCGTCCAATCCCAGAGGAGCCGTCTGATTATATAGACAGAAAAACACGAGACACTGACGGTTCTTAAAGTAGGAACTATCGCAACATCTATCTCCAGCCGACAGGAACTCTCATTTATATCATTTCTATAATCTGCGGGTGCAACCTCCACTGTGCATAAAGCAGGTTTCCTCTTGAGAACAAATCTGCCCCCAAGTTCAGAATCACCGCTACGTGAGTTGCTCTCAGAGACTGAAAGTGGGCATAACTCATAAGTCTAGTAACTAGTGATATAAAGTGTAGTATTGCTACTGCTCAGCTAGTGAGTTTGGGGAAAAATATTGCTTATTGCTTTTTTTTTTGTGGTGTTGTTGCTCCGTGTAGCTGGTGTTAGCGCTGACCCTTTTAAGTGTTGCTACTCTGCGGGGCTAACTACGTTAGGTATGGCTACCTAGCAAATGGGGAGAATTGCTACTCCAACCGAAGACAACTAGAATTGCTTCTAGCTAGCTGCTGCTTGGTCACAGTGAAGCTCGAGCTGCGAACTGAACAACGATCCAGAGCGAAGCGTTTGCTGACTGACGTGGGAGCTCGTATCTGTGAACAGTTTAGCTAAACTCCAGAGTGGCTGTTCCGTTGTGGGCGTTAGCTACTGTGAAGCGAGAAGAGTTTTCTGAATAGTGAATATATATCAGCCCTTTATATAGAAGGAGGGCTGGTGGCCACATATGTCATACATGTTAGCGAGGTCAGCCAGTTGACCGGCGTGATGCAATAAAAGGCTTCTGTTGAGGACACACAAGGGGCGTTAACCATAGTGAGTAGTAAAGTAAAGAAGACACACCACCAACTAGCCTGTGGTGATTAAAATATACACAAAACAAACATAATTGTGAATAAGGGATGAATGGGATGAAGATGGTCCCACTGCAGTGATGAAAGGATATATGTTAGTCTCTACAGAAGGTTACTGCCGCTACGCCAAGATCAGTGGCTGATATTTGTTACCAAAAAACTCTAGTCATCATCTTAATGACACAACTTTTTTTTTAATTTAATAATTCTATTTAAAGGGACACATGAAGCGTCATCTGGTGGACTCTGGAGATCTGCCTCAAGGCCAAAACACACCGCCGCCGAATGGCGCGTCAAAACAGCCGCCGCTATTATTCTCTAAGTACAGTTCCCGCACCGGCGGTGGCTAGGCGCGCGTTGATGCACCGCCCCTCGACGCTTCACGCCACTGTTCTATTTCCTGCATCGCCGCGCCAGAAAAAAAAAGCATTTTTTTCCAGAGAAAAAGCTGTTTTGCACTTGAACACAACGTTGGCCGAACAACAGGCTCATTTACTAGTTTGTTGCTTGTTTTAACTATTTCACTTTCAAAACATAATCTCACTGCTCAGATTATTATTTTTTCAAGTTATTAATCAAAATTAGACGACGACACCGATGGCGTTTCACTGTCCTGCTCTGTGTTCATAGAACTGGAGTTACATCCAGTTAACTACTATAACGATGCCTCCTATTGGTGCGAGGGACACGTAACGTGTGTCATATGATGCGCTGTGGCGGCGTTGTGTTTTCAGCTACAAACTACGTTTCCTCTTTTCTTGTGGAAGCCTTCAAGCCTGCGTACCCGCCTACGCCAGCGACACTAAAATATCATACCACTAAATACTTAAAAATATCAACAGCATATTTTTTAATTAATGGCTTTATAACTGACCTATAAAACATTAGTAAATGCTTTATTAACCATTAATAAAGCCAGTAGTTGCTGCTTTATTAAAAAGAGGTATCAAATTATCTGACATTGTAATTCCAATAAAAATATTCATGTTTTGAAGCAAATTTTTTCTTTTAGCAAAATCTTTCAGAAAAAAATTTTGTCACTACTGCCCTGTGTTGTGTATTTTAGTAAAAGATTAGAAGTCAAAATAACCATTTTAAAGGGATATTTTGTGTATCAGATGCATGCGGAACACTATTAAACTGACAGATGTTTGAATGGAGTTTGGTTTTGACGGCGTCTGGACGCGGCGGCGGCGGCGGAGGATGTGATGTATCGGGGCTAAAAGCAGGCAGGAAACTTTTACCTCAGTCACACTCAGCAGCATCACTCAGAGTACAGTATGTCTCTCTCTCTCTTTTTCTCTCTGACACACACAAAAAAAAGCTGAACTGGGAGAGAAATTATTGACGATACCAATAACAATAATATTGATGGAAATAATAATAATAATAATAATAATGACGGTCAGAATAATAGTATTAATTTTATTTGTTTTTTTTTTGAAGACACCTTTTTATTTTGTATGCTTTACTCCATGTATGTAACACTTGTTCCGACTCCATCTTTGTAATTCAGTTGAAATGTCTTTTGTGCCTTTTTTTATTTTTTGGGATAAAAAAGAAGGAGAAAAAAAATAATAAGATTTGCTAAAATGCCTCATTCTCATGACTATCCCAACACTCTTTTTCATGCTGTCTTCTCCTCCTCAACCTCATCCTCCATTCATCAAAGGGTAAAAAAAAAAAAAGTATACAATTAGCAGAAAATGTCAATGAAAATACCTACTTTTTCTACTTGTGCCTTTCTGTGTCTGTCGTCTCGTCATCAGCCTATTTGCCTGCATTTGTGTCGCTCTGTCTTCATTCATCATTCAGTTTAGAGCTTGCCTGTTTCTTTACACACCACATAACCTTCCCAGTCATTTCTGCCGGTTCTTTTCTTTGCTCATGTGTTTGTCTATATGCACCTCCCCACCCCCCCGATCATCATGTTCTGTGTCCTTTTCTCAGTTTCAAAACTCTTTGTGCCTTTCTCTGTCTCTTTTCTCTCTTTGCTGGGACCGTGTGTTGAGGGCGGGCAGCGTCGTCTGTCCACCCTGTGTGGTTAGTTTCAGGTACTACATTGAATTTAATGATAATGATATAATATAAATATAGTGAAACATATAGTGGTTGTTGTGTGTTCATTTGTAAGATCACTTTATTAGGTTCACATACTTGCTTAAAAGAGGAGTTTATGGTTTTTTAAAGTCTGGTAAGTTTTCAAATCTGAAGCTAATATGAAGTCAAATCAAGTAGATATCTTTCAACGTTACAGTCTTTTTAGTGCCAAAGTTCCTCTTTTTGTTACTATACTTCCACCTGCAGCTCAACAGGGAAACACTGTCCGAGGAAACACAAAGAGGGAATTTGATGCTAAAAAGACTGAATATAAGCTTCACAGAGACTTTTAAATGACTGTGTGGACACACTGTGGATTTTATCCTCCATCACTTCCATTGAAAGCACATTTGAAGGATCTTTTAATATCCAGTATGAACAGGAGGAACGATTACAGACACCTGACTGCTGGTTTAACACACTGGAAACATTGTGAACCGCCTTTAACGGACACATTCTAGAAATGTTAAAAGACAAACACACTTATTAAAAACTTTGAATATGAATTTTAGTCTGTGCTGGAGATTAGAACACAATACTAAACTATTCTAGCAATAAAACAAGTACAAAGACATAAATCTGACAGATCAAGAGACTTCAATATGTTGATTAAAGACAGGTATGTATGATGTTTGGAGGAACCTCCACTCATCAGGTGAACTCCAGAACAGACTATTTCTTAATGAACACTATAGACGCAGGAACAGCAGATGTATCAGATCACAATGAAATTTATTGAACTATACACCTGAGCAATAGACCGCAGAGCACATTAAGGAGATGAAATATCAGTATTTTAAACAATGAGACTTTTGAAAAGAGATTAAGAAAGAAATCAGTGACTATGAAAGATAAGAGATCAAGTAGATCCAACCATCGTACGGGACACGGTTAAAGCAATAATGAGAGTGAGACTCATTTCAAGAACTTCATACATACCGAACAACAACAAAAAGATGACGACAAAGGACTGACAAACCAGATAAAAGAACTAAAAACAAAATAGATAACATCTTGATTGACAAATTAGAAAATAAATTGAGATTCACAAAGCAAACCTGTCATGAATCAGGCCTGAAAGACGCCTCAGGGCACAATACACAAGATCAGAGACCCTTTAACAAAATAGTTTATGGATCAGAAGAAACTGTTAAAATCTTCAAAGATTACTATGAAACCTCCTCACAGCCTGAGAATGACGATGAAGACAACATTAAAAAATACTTGTTATTGTTGGACCTGCTGAACCTTCCATAGAAAAAATACAAAACGACATGTGTGTGAAAAATACAGTATGTAGAATTTCATAGATACATAATGTCGGGTACAAAATGTCATATTTATAAAACGATTAGTATTGGTTTGATATCAGGCTGGTGAGTGAGAGCAGGCAGTCGAGTTTAGATTTGGGCTCCAACTAATGATTCATTTTCTCAATTAATCGATTAGTTGTTTGGTCCATAAAATGTCAGAAAATGGTGAAAAATGCCGATCAGTGTTACCTAAAGCCCAAGATGACGTCTTCAAATGTCTCTTTTTGTCCACAACTCAAAGATATTCAGTTTATTGTCATAGAGGACCAAAGAAACCAGAAAACATTCACATTTGAGAAGCTGGACGCAGAGAGTTTGGGCTTTTTTTCTTCAGTAATTATCGGTTATCATAATAGTTAATTAACTGGATGGATAGAAAACAGTGAAGTAGGTAAAAGCAACAAATAGGCTAAATTATATACAATAACTAAATAGACTAATTCAAATATCAAAAATAAAATAAATAGAATAATTAATATAATAAAGACTAGAAATGTAAATTTTGTTTCAAAGGTCAAGAACGTGTTTATATTAATTTTGGGTTTTGTTCAAGAGTAAGTGCTTCAGTCACATTCGTTTTCTGTTTCAATTATTTCCTTATTGTCTCAAAGAAATTCTTTTTTTCCCTTTAAATAAATCAACATCAGCCTTTAATACATCTCCTACTACTTGTTATTGAGATAAAACTAAATTTAATCCGGATCACATTTGTTACAATTCATGTTTAATTCGTAAAATATTCGCCAAAACAAATAAAAACATTCTTTTGCATCACTGTCATGTTGTGACCTGAAGTATCCGCCCATGAGGTTTATGATTGATATGAAAGGAAACCAATAAGAAGAAAGATCAGAAATGATTGACAGAAAGCTTGTCCAATCAGTTTCTACTGTCGGTCAGTGGGCGGGGTTTATGATTGGTGCGTTCGTTAGAGATGCTCGGGTCAGCCCGGTTGTTCTTCACAACATTCACACTTACACAGGGATTAAAGTGGGCCGGAACGACCCGGAACGACGCAAACAGGACGTAAAGTGCTGCTGACAGTCCTCGTCTGAACTCTGTGAGGAAAACAGAGACACTGAATCACTGAACTCTTCATCAACATGAGCGTTTTAGAACATACACACCAAACCCCATAAGATATTTGAGCTGTTGATATGAAGTTGAGATATCCTTCATTATGCAGCTGACATGATTGTGTGTAAATCAAAGTTTTAGTGGGCTGTAACTGAGGACCCTCGTCATGCTCATTATCTTTACGACGCGCATTAATCCAGATCAAAGTTTGATTCATGACTTCCATCTTTGTCGCTTCTGACAGAATCATCACTGTTGCACAGCTGCATTTTCCCCGTTACCATAAAGTGTAACATTGTGAGGACGTTCTGTATTTATTTAAATGATGTTCTGTAGAAACATCATGTGTTCTCCTCTGCATCACACACAAAGTCAGTCTCACTAATGATTCTGTTTTAGTCCAAACAATCTTTTAATAAGCTCAGTGTCATCAAGCGTTCCCAAAACATCTCTCCTCTCAGGGAATATCTCTGCCTGAACTCCATCTCCTGCAGCTCCCAAATATTGGCAGAGATACGAATCATTTACCAAGTTTGGAAAGTTGATAAAAGGCTTTTTCTCCTAAAAGTAGAAGCAGAGATGCGTCACTCTGATCATTTTTGGCCAGTTAGGAGTGATTTCCTGCTCTGAGACGCTTGATAAATACGAACCCAGATGTGACAGATGTGACAGATTGGATGTCCACAAATTTCATTCAGTTCAATTCAGAAAGAATTTATCATTAGTCCAGAAAACCTGCATGCAGGTCAAATCATATCTTGGTTCTGTGGTGAAAAACTTTGTATTTTTTGATTCCAGTCTAAGTTTTGATGATCATATCAGCAGCTGGTCTAGTCCTGTTTTCACCATTAAAACATATTCAAATAATATCTATAAAACCAGCACAGAACACTGCTGCTGTCAGACTTTGAACTAAAAGCAGGAAAAGAGATCATATGATGGGATGATTATGATGGTGGTAAACAAAGACCAAACAACGACACAACAAAGATCTAACAACAGAAACATCTGTCTGTGTTTTTATTCTTCATGTATAACATCTATTTTTATTGTAGTTATTTTTTCTGTCTGTGTATAAATGAACCATATTTGATAGAATCTGTGTTCTTTGTTTTGTTTCTGTGGATCTGTTAGATGTTTTTATCGAACCACTGGACCACCAGGACGCCATCTGAGTTCATGGTTACGTTTTATATTAAAGCTCCATTATTCTTAGAATTTCTTATTAATTTCTTCAAAGTTCCCAGGAAAGAATTGTCTGTGTAATTTGGTCTATTTATAGATTTCCATTTTGACCTGAGTTCATATTTATTCATCAGTCATTTATTATTGGAAGGTTTATTCTCATATATGTTGAATTGTGAGTTTTTCTGTAGATGAAACATGTTTGAATGTTTGTCTGACCTGCTGTGAACTGACTACAAGACTTTAGCTTATGCTAGCTTAGCAACTGGAATTCATTGATTGGAAGTGAACCAACTGAACACTGTCTTTATTTGACCTGTAAATTACTGCTAAAGTACTTGGTTCTTTCCAGGAAATTTACTAACTTTAGATTGTGTGTGTTTTCTTTATTTCTTCACTTTATTGATGAAATCAAGTGAAATATACAAACAAGGAAACAGCGCCACCAAGTGACGATACAAGAAAACAGTTTAAAAATGTGGGAAGAGGAGAGTAAATCTAGTTAGAGATGTCTCTATTAATCATTTTGTCAAATGTCAAAAAATAGAGAAAAATTAAGATTAAGAGTGAAATTGGTTTGCAGTGTTTGTCCAAAACGTAACAAACACAATAAAAGAAACACACACACTAAGAAGAAAAAAGCAATCCAAGACATAGTCCACACATGGTACACATCCTTCATAAAACACACTAAACTACTACACAGCAGCGTCCAGCAGTGCTCCTGGAGTACAAAGATTCAATGTGCAGCCCAGAAATATACACAATACCATACTTTCCACCGTGCAGCACTGACTACAGTACTGCTGTGAGTACCAGGAGGTTTTATGTGCTGCTGTGTGTTATAGAGAGCGATGGCTGATGGGATAAAGGAATTCCTCACTCTGTTACTTTTGCAGCTCGGGGCTTGAAGACGTTGGGCCTGATGGGAGGAGATGAAGCTCACTGAACAGGGTGTCGGTAAGGCTGTCTTGCTTAGTGCCGTTTATTTTTCTGGTAATACTCACAATTTTGCTAAGTGAGTCCTTCTGTGCAGCATCAGTGTTACCATGGCAACAGAGGATGCAGAATGTCATAACACTCTGAATAAAAAAACGTATAAAAAGATTTCAACATAAAACACTCAAAATCAAAGAAGACTAGCTTTCATAAGAGAGTCATTGTTGGCTTTTCTTCAAAATACAGTCAGTGTGATAGTTTGACTTCAGTTTGTTATCAGTGTAGATACCGAAGTGTTTGTACTCCTCTTTCTACCTCTTTCTACTCAGAAACATCTGTAAACTCCAGCCCTCTCTAACCCTGTCAGCTGTTTGTGATACCACAAACCTTCACCTGCACCCTCAGATCTGCCAGCAGTTTGCTCCTCCAGGCCCCCAGTACCAAGCTCAGCACCATGGGGCCCCCCAGTACCAAGCTCTGCACCATGGGGCCCCCCAATACCAAGCTCAGCACCATGGGGCCCCCCAGTACCAAGCTCAGCACCATGGGGCCCTCCAGTACCAAGCTCTGCACCATGGGGCCCCCCAGTACCAAGCTCAGCACCATGGGGTCCCCCAGTACCAAGCTCAGCACCATGGGGGATCTGAGGCAGCACAGACCAGATCTTTTAAAAAAAAGGCCTAAAAACCTTTCTATTGAGGAAGGCTTCATCTTAACTCTTTACTATTTTCTTTATGTTGTGTTTTCTGTGTTATTAATACTGTAGCACTTTCAGTTTCACTATAAATGAAAAGTGCAGGACAAATGAAATGTACTATTATTATTATTATTAAACTATTTCTATGAAGTCAGATTGTTTTCTGGCCTCCAACTTTTCTTTCCCTCTGTCTCCTCTTCGTCTCTCTTTCTCTCTCTGACAGACTGTTTTCAGCTGTTTGGCTGGAGGGAAGTGTTGTTGGAAAATATTGTGTGCATTCAAAGAGATAAGACAGAGAGGAACAAGTGGGACGCAGGAAACAATCACAGCAGATGACCTCCTCATCCCTCTGTCTGTTTCTGCTGCCTTTAATCATCTGACTAGTGGTGGAAGAAGTACTCAGATCCTTTACTTTAGTAAAAGTACCAATAGAGCAATGTAAAAATACTCCATTACAAGTAAAAGTCTTGCATTCAAAATCCTACTACAGTAAAAGTACATAAGTATTATGAGCTTGATGTAGTTAAAGTATTGCAGTAAAAGTAGTGGTTTGGTCCCTCTGACTGATATATTATTATATATAACATCATTAGATTATTAATAGTGAAGCATCAGTGTTAGAGCAGCATGTTACTGTTGTAGCTGCTGGAGGTGGAGCTAGTTTACACTACTTTATATACTTATACACAGGGGTTCCGCCGCCTTCGATTAATAAGTAAATACATCTGATTGGCAGTTTCGTACATAATAATGACAAACGAGTTCATTTTTCGTGGAGAAGGGTCCGACTGCTGTCTGTACACTAGGGTGTAATCCCCCCTCCGACCACAATGTGGGCTGCAATGGCAGAGTGGCGCTGTCCGTATTTCCGCTCGTTGACTCCGCGGAAGTGAAAACGGCAGAAGCAGCGATTCAAAGTTTATGACTAACTTCACTGAAAACTTTAGCCAAAATATGAGCTATTCGTGTCTTTTTATGTTTGTGGTGAATGAAACTCGAAAGACTTTTATTTGTTCGAGCTAATATTAATATTTAGCCTTCAGTAAGTTTGTTCCTGACATTTATTCAGCTGTTTCTCCGCAGTGTAGCCGGATGAACGGTAAGAGATAGTATTATGTCGTTTTCATAGCGTAACATTATCGATAATCTCTCCTCGCAATAACATCGGTAATATTAATTGGTAATAACAACAACGAACAACAACAAATGACCGTACTGCTCTGTCTCCTGTATTAGTGACTGACAGTAAACCAGTGTATCGTTATTATCATCTCTGATGGAGTCAGACAGATAAACTGATTCAGATAAACAGTAGACACGGCTTTTCATTATATAACTCAGTAAATAAATGATAATGTAACTCCGTAATATTTGAAGTGTGAGTTATATAAATGACTTGTGTGGTAATTCTGCACCTTGTGTGAGCTGAGGCCCATTCAGTCCCAACTATGAGGCATCGTGTGGAGCAGCAGGACTGACTGATATGTTTGTGAATATATTGATGTATTTTACATCTGTGCTTCTATATTTTTTTCTTGTAAAAGCAGAGTCACAGACAGCGGGATGAAGCAGCTGCAGCTACAGAAACAGCAGATACCTGCTCAGTCTCCTCATCATCACCTCTGACCCTCAGCAGTGGCCTTTACTCAGGCCTCTAATCCTGCAGGTCTGATGGCTCCAGGATGAGGATAACACACTGGGTCAGTACATAGTTTCAGTTCAGCATCATGCTTTTTCCGCAGCTGATCTGTACTGATAAGTGCCAGTAATCTCACTGGGTTGTGCATGTTTTAATCACAGTTATCAGAGACCAACCTGATCTGAACTGAAAGTGATCACAGCGAATACGTCTTTAACTGTGTGACATCATCAGGAGGTCTGGATCAATCGACCTGATGCTGCTTGTCAAGTAAATATGCACTTATGTTTATTTCATAGTGCAATTTTATTTTGTCTAAGTTGCTTTTAGTTAAGTAATGTTCGTTTTGCTGAGTATTTTCACATTGCTGTCGTGTTACTTTCACTTAAGTAAAGGATCTGAATACTTCTTCCACCGTGACTCCGCCCGTCGGAGGTGACCCCCGTCTCGCGTGCAGAAGTAAATGAAGCGCTCCCGCTGCTGTGTTTTGTTGTTGTTTTTCTTCAGCGGCGTTTCGGTGCTCGGCCTGTCAAACCGTGTGACTTTCCGCTGGGACGACGGGACTGGAATAACAGGGATGCACATGACTAAAAAGTATAATTGACACACTCAGACTTTGCTCAGCTGTCAGTTTCTAATGTGACGCCGACGGTTCGTCAAGTCTCTGTTGCTAAAAAAAAAAAATCGACGCTAAGCTAGCTGCGTTAGCTCACATAGCTAGCTGGTTTTACTATTCTGTACAACAACAACAGATAGAGTTTCCCACCGTATCTACCAGGGAAACAGTTTAGATTATTGCAACATGAGTTAATATAATTTCACCGCATCGTAGCATGTAAGACTTCGAGCTGCTGGTCAGTCTCTGTGTGTTTAGCCTGTTTGAAGCTTGTTGTTATTGTTCGCACACAAGCAGCAGATGATGATTACATGTTTGTTTTGTTGATGCTTAAAATATCCTTTTAGCTGTTTTTATTTTATCTTGTTTTTATTTGTTTTCTGTTCAGTCGACGGTTTAAATTTGGGAGCGATTTGTCAAACCAAGCAACTAATCAATAACTGTTTATTAATTCTTAATGGGAAAACCTGTTATATTTTAGAAAGGTTTGGATTATTTGATTTTGTTTCATATTTATAATCTCTATTATCTACCCAAGATCTTCCTCTTTGTGTGTGATTTTGTTCATTTTGTTAAAAAAAATTATAAGAAAAGTTTAATGAAATGTTAAAGAAGTCAAATAAAACACCAAAGTCTGGTTGATATTATCTGTTAACCTGTTATTTGTAAGTGGCTTCATCATTTTAAGTGTTAATTGTAAAAACTTCAAGCTCACATTGATGTTTTTGACTCTTTGCAGGACCAGGAGCACAATGAAACCACCGTCACAGACTCAGTCATCTGCTGTAAGCAGTTTAGTAAGTAACAGCTCAAGAATCATCAATTATCAAGATGAGTCGTTCTGATATCGATACGAGTATCTGTGATACTTCCTAAAATACTGGATCGAGTATCAGCGAGTACATCATGAGTCTGTGGACTGATCCAATAGTAGTTTCACACTCCTCTACATAACGACTGTTTTAGAACAGTGAAGAAGAGTTGATCTCCGGTAAATAGTGTAACGTTAGCCGTTAGCAGAATGTCAGCAATCTGGCAACATTTACACTGGAAAGTCCCGCCAGTAAATAATCAGCGTGAACAGTGAGCAAGGCTTCAGTTTCGAGGGGCGGCACTAGTGTCGCCAGTTCACGCATCACGTGAAAGAAAGAAATCATATCACACCTGCACAGGGTTTGTAGTATCTTTCTTTTTTTTTAATGCAACGGTATCGGTTGATATGAAAGTTCAGGTATCAGAACATTTCTATTATCAAGAAGAAGCAGATGAATTTTTAATTTATTGCGTCTGTGCTGTTTGTCTGGATTTTTCTGGTTTGAGTTCTTTTGTCAGGGTGAATATTAAATATCTTCCCTCAGCGTTGATGTTAAACACAAAGAGGACAGTAGCGTGTTCTGGTTCTTCAGCTGTTCCCACAACAAGAGAAGATGAGATTTATCATTTCTTTATTGTCATTTCTCAGAACTCACATCCACTTAAATTAAATGTGTCGTCCTGCAGGATCGTCCTTCATACAACCATCACTCCCACATCTCAAGATTAATGACTTTATTGATCATCGACACAGAGAACAAACAATTACATTTAAAGAAGTAAGAAGGAAACACGTTAAAGGAGGCGAAACGAGAGAGAGAAACAATAATATTGTTATTAAAATGAAGCAAAATATAAAATAGAAATACTGTTATTCTTTGAGACTCGATTCAGAGAAGGAGAACATTTCACAAAAATTCTGAAAATGAGAGAAACAGTTTGAACGGATGTACAGAAATCCCCGAATAATAATAATATATAAATATCATTTATCATCAGAATCTGTTCATTTAAGTTGTGATCAAATGAGAAACAAGCAGAACGCTCAGACTCACAGTAGAACCCAACAGATGAATCTGAGGGCAGTTATTGTTATTATTGTTGTTATTATTATTATTATTATTATTATTGCATTTAGCTTGTCGGTCACTAAGAAACAAGACAACTCACAGCTGAAACGGCTGCATGTGAGAACATTTTCACATTTTCATCGTCAAATTTTTATTATTCCAATAAAAACATGTAAAACTCTGAGAATCTGCAGCCATGATGATGATGATGATGATGATGATGAAGATGATACTGTGAACAGAATAATAATTTTACCTGAATTCTGTTGTAATATTTTAGTTGATTTCGGTGTCATATTTAGACTCCAAATTCATTCGGATTAAGACTTAATAATTCAGTCAAACAGCTGTTTTTCCTCGTATGAGAAAATTGATTAATGCCACAAATATTGTGAGATTACTGGTTTCTCCTCTGAAGAATGAATCTGTTGGTGTTTGTGGTTCTTACATGAGGATTATTGTCTAAATGACAGAGTTTCCCTCCAGAGAGAAGTGATTAATTATTATTTTTACACTGTTAGACGTTCCACTAACTACATATCTTTATATGTTTATATATTCATCATTATAAACCAGTTAATGGATCCTTACTGGTTCATGTGTCAGTATCAGTTTTTTCATCAGTAATGATTTGGTCTGTGTTTACATTCAATAAATGATCAATTGAGAAACAGACCAAATGGATTGATTTGTAAAATGCTTTAATTTCTCCTTTAAGATGAGATGAAATTCAAATGTTACAGAGAAAACATAACAAACTCTGAATGAAATACATTTCAAAATAAAATAAGAGATTAAAGAAATTAGATATAATACACATTGTACCTTAGACTATAGTAGAGAGATATAATACTAGAGTATAAGTATAAAGGTAAAGATATGAATGAAAGTACAGTAAATACAATAATCATAATGTTATGTATACAAACACTATACAGTAATAATACAGCACTAAAGAATACGAACATATGAAATAATGATATAAAGTCACAACAGTAACAATAATCAGAGTTAATAGCATGTTATCACCGTCGGTGTCTGTTTCATCTTTTCTTGCAGATCTTTGAAGGCGTCTACAACAACGCTCGGATGCTTCATTTCCTCACGGCGGTGGTGGTGAGTAGACTTCTAGTCCTGATAGAACCTCGTTCTGTACGTAGAGACTGAGTCCTTCCTCTCCGCTGTTTACAGGGTTCCACCTGTGACGTGAGAGTGAAAAACGGCGCCGTGTACGAAGGAATCTTCAAGACTTTGAGCTCGCAGGTAAAAAAAAAAAAAAAAAAGCTTGTTTCCACGGCAGCAGCGGTCGGAGCGACTGAGATGACTGAACCATGTGTTTACTCGTCTGTCTGACAGTGTGAGCTCGCTGTGGACGCTGTTCATAAACGCAGTGATGGAGACGAAGGCGGGGGAGGCGAGGAAGGAGGAGGAGGAGGAGGAGGAGGAGGAGGAAGCAGCCAGTCCTTTTCACCCAAGATTGAAGACATCACTGACACCATGATCTTCAGCCCCGCCGACCTGGTGACCATGACCTGCCGTGATGTCGACCTCAGCTTCGCTGTCAGAGGTAACGAGACGCGAGGAGCGACCGTAGACGTGAGGAAGACGCAGACGGTCGGTTTAGTTTTATTAACCTGTGTTTGTTTGTTTACAGACACGTTCACCGACGCCGCCATCAGCTCGTCACGGGTGAACGGGGAGCACAGGGAGAAGGTTCTGCAGAGGTGGGACGGAGACGGAAACGGAGAAAACTTTGAGCTGGAGACGGATACGGTGAGGGAACACACACACACACACACACACACGCACACACACACACGCAGGCGCACGCGCACACACACACACGCAGGCGCACGCGCACACACACACCACGCACACACACACACACACACACCACACACACACACCACGCACACACACACACACACACACACACACACACACACACACACACACAGCGTTATGTGTTATCATGAGTCTTTCTTTGTTCAAACAGCTTTCAAATAAGCAAAGATTATGTGATGAATGCAAACCAGAAACTAGCTGCTGGTTATGACAACGACATATATTGAAGAGAAGGTGACTGAAAACTAAACTCCAGTCATTTTATTATATAATATGAATGTTTTGACGGCATCTTCTTCTCTCCGTTTTGTTCCTCCGTCCAGACTAAAACAGTGATTTTCTCTCCTGAAAACGGGATTTTTCAAGACGTCCTCCAGAGTGTGTAAACGTGAAAACAGCAGCCTGGCGTCGTGGTGCGTTCAGGGGAAAACAGAGCTTTGTAGAAACGATGTCATATCGGTTTGTTGAGATCGACGTGGAACAAACATACAGACTCGAGAATCCAGTATCAGTCAGACTGTAGTTGATTTCTGTTGTGCGTCGATATTGTATGTGTTTATTATTACAGCACATACGTACCTGCAGCTGTGAGGAAGAAGAGAAAAGCTTCTACTGTTTGATGTTCGATGTGTTTTCTTGTTTTCCAGTCAAACGGCTGGGACGCCAACGAGATGTTCAAGTTTAACGAGGAGGCGTACGGCGTCAAGTCCACCTATGACTCCAGCCTCTCTATGTACACGTGAGTAAGCGGCCGCCGCTCGTCACGTAAAAACTGTGCTGCAGCGTCGGTCTGAGGGTCGAAGGTCACAGAGAGATATCGAAGCTTTGAGGTCTGATGTCATCCTTGTATCTCTCTGCATCGCTACAGATTCACTAAGAAATCCTCTTTTACAAGATAAAGATGTAAAAACTTTGGTTTCTCTGTGACTTTAGGATTCAGGGAAGTGTGTTTAATCAATATTTTTATAATAACAATGTAAGAACTGATAGCGTGTAACGTGTTGGGCGATCAAAGGAAACTTACACTTGAGAAAATGAGAAAAATATCACTTATTGCAGCTTTAAAATAAAAAGAATGGATGTGGATGTGTCTTTTGTCTCTGTGTTTCCCAGCATGCCTTTAGAGAAGGGGAACTCTGAGGTTTACCGGCAGCGGGAAGTACGAGCGGCTCGATTAGCCAGCGAGATCGAGGGCAGCCTGCAGTACCGCCGCCGGGTCTCCTTAGAGAACGACGAAGGCAGGAGCGAAGAGGACAGATACAGCTCGGTGGTCCGAGAGGACAGAGCCAGCCCCGGGTTCTCCTCCGTCAGCAGGTACGAGACACAAACCTGTCTGTTCAGACGGGGTTTGTTTCTCTGATAAAAAAATAATTTACTGACCACAGCTGGAAAACAGGTTGTAGAAGTTTGGTCCACAATCCTCAGATTAGAGCTGCAACTAACAGTTATTGTCATTATTGATCATCAATTAGTTGTTTGGTGCGTAACATGTCAGAAAATGTGGTTCAGTGTTTCCCAAAAGTCCAAGATGACGTCACAACTTAAAGATCTTCAGTTTACTGTCACAGAGACTAAAGAAACCACAAAATATTCACATTTAAGAAGCTGGAAACAGAGAATTTAGACTTTTTCTTCTTAAAAAAACGACTCAAAATGATTCAACAATTATCAAAAAAGTTGGCAATTAATCGATTAATCGTTTAGTTGGAACAAAACGAGACATTTGAAGACGTCACCTCGGACTTTTGGAAACAACTGAACAATTAAACAAGAAAATCATTGACAGATTAATTGATAATGTAAATAATCGTTAGTTGCAGTTTTACCTCCAACTCTGGTGAATCTACACGTCACAGAAATCCCGACTCTGATGTGTTTCCAGAACAGCAGAGAAGAAAATGTAAACATTAAACTGTTCCTTCTCACCGCCTCTTTTCCTCCGTGTTGTTTTCCAGGGAAGGTAAATACATTCCTCTCCCTCAGAGGGCTCGTGAGATCGGCCTGTCCGCCGGCAGCAGAGGGGCGGGATCATCCGGTCGAGCCGCGGCGGCGGCGTCCTCCAGACACCCGCCGCCCAGCTCGTCCTCCCCGAAACCATCCTCCGATAGGAGCAGCCCGCTGTCCGTCAGAACCGCCTACTCTCCTCACCAATCACAGGGCAGCCCGCCGGCGGCCGGCAGCCCTCCCTGCACCAATCACGCTCCTCTCCCTCACTCGCTCTCACATCCTCAGGCGCTGGCTGACACGACGCGCTCATCTGTCAATGGAGGTACGGAGGGAGACCGAACCGGGCTTTTATAGGGGACAGTACATAATGATCAACATTAACATTATAACAGTGTAAACGTGACGGGACTGAAACCTTCATACAATAAAAACAAGTTTCCTAAAGTCTTAATCAAACAAACAGTCAGACAGATCTAGTTGTTGTTAAAACAAATGTCCAATTTATTTATTTTTCTTGTTAACAAATCTAATGTTTGTATCCAAACCAAAGCCTGATGTATCTTATTCCTCCGTTGTTGTTCCAGAAACTATTAAAAACACGTCAGTGAGTCACAGCGCTGCGCTGGGTCACATGATCCTTCATCATGAAGAGTTTGGTCACGTCAGTTTGTTTAGAAACGGATCCAAACACTAATAACAGCATCATGTTTTCAGTCTCTGGAGAGTAGTTCTGTGTACGGCAGACGCTACTGAGCATGTGCAGGAACGCGGTTCTGTTTACAGCTTCACTAGCTTGTTGTTCTTCATATCACAGTTTGGTTCTGCACATGAGATTGTTGACAATAAGAAAAATATAGAAAATCTTATCTGAAATATTTTATAAGACTTTCCTGCTCTGTATGTGGCTCTTAGCTCCTTTGCCCATTGGTTCATTCATTTCCCTAAAACAGCTGTTCACTGTAGTTTTAATCAGACAGGAGGACGCTACTGAGCATGTGCAGGAACACGGTTCTGTTTACAGCTTGTTGTGTTAAAGTTCTTCACAGTGTAGCAAGAGGTCAAGAGGTTGTCAGGAAATGGTTTGTTGATGTGACGACACAGAAAACTGCCAAAGGAACTAATAACGATTCAAAACTCTCTTCTTTAATTCTTTGTCAGACTTAAGTCTTCAGGGTGTTTGTGTTGTTGTTTAGTTTTGACTGCTTGTCTGTTTCTCTCAGTTGCATCCAGAACTTCTCCAAAATCCCAGAGACTTCAGAGCAGCCGAACCCTGCGGACCCCGAACTCCCAGTCTACACCTGCAGGTCGGCACACGAGACACACACAGAAAAAACCTGCTGACAGTTTCTCTAACAGTCCGTGTGAAAACACATCTTACTAGTCCAGAAAACTAAAACTCTCAACACTGTTAAACACGACTATTAAATGTTTGATTTCATCACGTTTCTGACTTCTCTTGTGCAAGAGAGTCCTGAGTACAACAGAAGAAATAAGACGCACGACAAACATGACAACAAGAAGCATCAGAAACAATCACAGATATTAAAGTTAAGGACTCATATATTTATATTCTGGGGCTCTACTGGAATATCTTTGCATGATTTCCAGTTAAAAACTCCTTATTTATCTTCTACTGGTCCTTCATGCAGCCCCTCAGTTCAGCCTCCTTAGCAACCACCTTAGCAACCAAGCTTAGCAAGGTAGAACAAAAACAGTTGCAAACAAAGCAGGTTGATGCCCTGAGTCTTGACTTGCAGGCGGCATTCAGACATCAGAACAGGATATAAATAACAGAAAATCACAGAAAAAGCCGAATATGTCTCTTTGAAACTGAACTTCATGTACGTGTTGTTGCATTTTAGTTTGTTTTGTTTTTTGAATCCTTTCATCGTCACCTCTCTCTGTCTCCACCCGTCAGTGTCTCGTGCTCCGAAACCAGACGCCCCTCCCCAGGACCTCCCCCTGGCTGGCCCCGCCTACCTGGACTCCTCCTCCTCTTCCACCGTCACCGCAGCACCCACCGCTAAACCCTCCGGCCCCACCCCGATCTTCCCTGTCGATGGTGAGACGGTTTTTATCTTACCTGTAAAATATAAAAAGCGCTGCTTCGTCAGCAGGAAATGTTGAGCTCAGTTATGAATGAAAACAGTAAAATAAACCCTGAAACTAAACTTCAAACCACAGAGATTCAGGTAGAAGTAGAAGAACCGAGGGAGGACGTGTCCACCACACTCTAACTGTGTCCTCTGACTGTCTCCTTTAATTATTACCATGCAATTATTAGAGCTCACAGTAATGAGCTTTGCCTTCACGGCAGACATCAAAGCTTCTATAAGTCTCCAAATCTTATTAATGAAGCAATAATTTCCAAAATGACCACCAGAGCACTTATTAGAGGGTCTGAATTCAGAGATTGAGACCAGAGTGACTCATTGAAAACAATGATTGACTCGGTATTTATAGAGAGAAGATGATGTTTGGTGAACGTCAGTCGGAGCAGCTAGCGGCCGTCGTTGCTACTTTTAGGTTCTTCAGACTGGAGACGTGGAAGCTGCTGATTGGCTGTAAGCAGCCTGAGAGGAACACTGTAGATCAGAGAAAATTTCTTGAAGCAAAGGTCCAGAAGATCATAATGTCTGAACTATTTAGTGTGAGATATGTTTCAGTAGCCTCGTAGTTGCATCAACATCTGCATGTAATCAACACCTGACCGTCAAATCAAATCAATTCAGTACAATTCAAAAACTTTTTGACAATATTTATTGTTAACATAGAACTGAACATATATGTTTAATGTAATAATAATAATCTACTAAATAAAATAGGGCTGCAGATGAAAATAAGAGAAAATAAATAAAATGTATAAATAAAGAGCTTCACTTCAGGAGGAAAATCTTTTCTGTTTCACATCTTGACTTTCTCTCCTTTCCTCCATCTACAGTAGAGTCTACATAGAAGCACCTCGTTAGGTTTTAAATCATAACCTTCTGTCTTGGCTGTAGGTCCGGGTCCATGTGGGACAGCGTCTGGGTCCGGACCCGGACCGCCGTCCTCCAGTTAGTGACCTCAGCTGTAGACAGAACTGAATAAACCGTCACATCCTTAATAACACAGAGTAGAGCTGCAACTGTTGTGATAATCAATTTGTCTTTTTGAGTCACTTTTTATATAATAATATAAAATAATCGAAGGCACACGAACCGATTTTATCATAATATATTAATGATATTAATTATTATGATATTAATGTGTATGGAAGCAGGAAATAACTTGTTTTTTTGCCTTCTGCAGTGAATGAAATCCTGAGCACAGCAGCTAAAGAGCGAACTGAGAGTCTGTCCAGTCCGCAGGAAGGAAAGAGCAGCAAAGGTAGAAAACGTCTTTGTTTCTCTTCTATAATCCGTAACCAGCGGTGCTGATGTCAACCTTCACCTCCTCTCTCTCCTCTCTGTCCCAGCTCCTTCAGTCCAGCAGAGATCCCAGCTGGAGGAGCTCCGCAAGTTCGGCAAAGAGTTCAGGGTAAGACTGCTGTGATGCCGGGGGGTCAGGGGTCAGGGGTCAGGGGTCAGGGGTCATCTCTGTGCCAGACAGTTCTCTCTGCTGGTCTGTTTTTTGTACTTTTAAATAGTTTCGTGCAGCAACAATTCTTAAAGGACGAGTCACAAATCTTTTCCAACTTTGTCTTAAACCAACAGTCAGCTGTCTAAATGAACATTAAAGCTGTTTTTCTTGCTGTAATCATTCCTCCTGTTCATACTGACCATTAGAAGATCCCTTCATAATGACCTTACAATAGAAGTGATGGAAGACAAAATCCACAGTCCTCCTTCTGTTTATCTGAAGCTAATATGAAGCTTCAGCGTCCAAATGAGTCAAATCAAGTAGATATCTTTCAACGTTACAGTCTTTTTAGTGCCAAAGTTCCTCTTTTTGTTACTATACTTCCACCTGCAGCTCAACAGGGAAACACTGTCCGAGGAAACACAAAGAGGGAATTTGATGCTAAAAAGACTGTAAATGTGTCAGATATCCACTTGATATGACTAACTCAGACTGATGAAGCTGAATAGAAGCTTCACACAGACTTTTAAATGACTGTGTGGACACACTGTGGATTTTATCCTCCATCACTTCCATTGAAAGCACATTTGAAGGATCTTTTAATATCCAGTATGAACAGGAGGAATGATTACATAAACATAAACTGTTTAAAACCAAACAAGGACAACAAACACAAAATCTCAAGGCTGTAATATTCATATATTTGAGCAAAACATGTTTTTATAATCCCGCCCAGTCTCTGAAGCTAAATACTTACAGGTTTTCCTTTTCAAATATAATTCAGTTCAACTAATAATAGAAAAAAGTCAAATCGTTTTACTCTGTTCGTCATTATTATTCACCAAGTTTTTTATCCACACAACTACTTTTACATCTCAGACAACAAACACGTTTTTTTTCTGATATTTTGACTTTTTTTCCTCAAATTTCTGTTGTTTTTTTATTAACAAATTGAGAACAGGTGGATGGAAACACACTTGTTGACTCAGGAGTGATCTGGACGACTTTTAACGCTAAAATGTTTTGTTCTTTAACCAAAAGTTTTGGTTGTTTCTCATAACTTGTCTCATCAGGAGCTTCTTTCAGCCTCAGTTTATTAACATTAAAGGTAAAAAAGACTCAGCTGTCGATGTTTCTCGCTGCTCTTCCTCTCTCATCTCTTTAGCTGCAGTCCAGCTCTTCACCTTCAGCGAGCCCATCCTCTGCAGATCCTCCTCCGCCTGCCGACTCCTCCTCCTCCTCCTCTTCCTCCCCCGCGCCACCCAAACCTGCCGTCACCTCCCTCCTCGCCTCCTCTGATCTGCAGCAGACCACTGATGCATCTCCCCCCACCACCACCACCACCACCACCGCTGCCCCCGCTGCTGCTGCTGCCCAGAGCCCCGCAGCTGGCCCCCAGTCCTCCGGACCGGAGGGGCGGCAGCAGACCGGGACACCGCAGCCGGCTCCGCCCAACAGCGGCGAGGAGGCGTGTCCAGAGAGCAGCGAGCGAACGGAGGCTGCTTCTACAGCTGCTGCGTAAGTAACTTACAGTGAATCCAGCAGGTCAGTTAGTTTATCGTCCTTTTGGAAATCTGGTCTGTGGCATAAAGTTCTCCACAGAATCCAGCAGTGTAACGTAGAGCTGCAATGATTAATCGATTAGTTGATTGGTTGCCAACTATTTTGATAATCGATTACTCATTTGGAGTCATTCTTTAGGAAAAAAAATGTCCAAATTCTCTGATTCCAGCTTCTTAAATGTGAATATTTTCTGGTCTCTTTGACAGTAAACTGAATGTTTTTGAGACATTTGAGGACGTCGTCTTTAGGAAACGCTGATCAAACATCTTTCACCACATTTTTTGAAATATTGTGGACCAAACAACTGATCGATTTAATAAAAATAGAACAAACTGAAATATATAATTGATAATAATGGTTAGTTGCAGCCCAGTGTAATACTCCACCGCAACATCACTAGTGATAAAAATCCAATACAACAGAACGCAAGCAAATGGATTGATTGATTTCTCAAATGAAACTGGTGGTCAGAACATAATAATAATAATAATAATAATAACAATAATAATAATAATCATAAGTTTATTTAGTGTAACACCTTTCACAGAAATGAAATTCACAAAGTGCTTCACAGGAACAAGAGTTGAAAATAAGACCATAAAAACATACATAGTGTAAAAACATGTTCCACAAGTTAGAATTAAATAAAATTAAAAAAACAACATAAATGATTTTTACATTATTCAGGAGACTCCTGAGTTTCCATTGAGGATGTTGTTTAAATAATTTAAATATTCTCCAGGCTTCTTGTATTTACTTGTTTTTTTGATGTTATGAACTTTCTGTTCTTCACTTTGTGTTTTTATGCTTCTGAGAAAATGTTTATATCTGAAACTGTGTCTCCTTTTTTGGGGAAATTATACTCAGAAATGACTGTTTTGGTTATAAACATCCTCTCAGTGATGTCAAAGCTGTTTGGTCTTTTTTCGTTTTATATTTTACGGCTGAATAATCGTCTCTGTTGTTTTCTTTATTGCAGGCAAGTGAAAAACTCAACATTGAATCCGAATGCAAAAGAATTTCTTCCCATAAAAGGAAATGCGACGCTGGTTAGTTTGTTGAAACTGTCTCACAAACACGTTTGTCTTTTTAGCTGCTAAACTGAACCAAAACCCAACCAGCAGTCAGGTATCCATGGTAACAGTGAAAGAGGTTTTCCTCGCTGTAATCATTCCTCCTGTTCATACTGGATATTAAAAGATCCTTCAAATGTGCTTTCAATGGAAGTGATGGAGGATAAAATCCACAGTGTGTCCACTAGGGGTGTGCCCGAATACAAATACGTTATTTGGCAAAGCACAAATACGAATATTTGTTTCATACAAATATTTCAAAAATTATTTGTTTTCAGGAAGAAAAATAAAACATGTCAAACACCAGCGTGCAGGTCGGTTACATCGCTATCTCAGTGTCTCTCCTCTGCTCCGCTGTGACGTCTATCAGCAGGTCTCAGTGAGGGGAGTCACATCCACCTGCTACATGACGCACATTTCCTAATTTGGACATCAGTCCCAGAGTTGGGAGTGTTCCCCAGAGATAAAGCTGAACTACTGACACACGCTTCATGAACACTTATTGTAACACTTTAATTTTTAAATTTGATTTGACTCATTTGGACGCTGAAGCTTCATATTAGCTTCAGATAAACTTTGAAATACATTTTTTGCACAGAAGGAGGACTGTGGATTTTGTCCTCCATCACTTCCATTGTAAGGTCATTATGAAGGGATCTTCTAATGGTCAGTATGAACAGGAGGAATGATTACAGCAAGAAAAACAGCTTTAATGTTCATTTAGACAGCTGACTGTTGGTTTAAGTCCTTTAACCTTAAAATCAAGTCTTAAAGTCTGTGTTGAAGCAACAATCAGATGTTTAAATGAACATTGAAAGAAGTTTTTCTTGCACATGTAACTTGAAATTACTGAAAAAATAAAGTATAAATAATAATATGATGATAACAGACTTGTTAAATATTCCACTGGTCGTCTATGAGAAAGTATAAAACTACCAAACAGCTGAATGTGACTCTAGATTGAAGTCTTTTCTGTCCTCGTGTTGCAACAGAAACCTGCGCCGACCCCCACCCCGCCGCGACCCACCCAGCCCAGCCCCTCGCTCATCCTGCCTCCCCAAGGACAACCAGGGGGCGGAGCCATTTACAGCAGCCCACCGGGACACTACCTGTCCTACGTCTCGCCCATCCCCATCCAAGGACACTCCATTCAGGTCTGAAGCCTTCGACGTTGGTTTCGTCCCGTCGGTGTCGACGTTTTTCAGTCTGAGCTCAAAGAAAATAGTTTGAATGTGTCCTTGTTTTCTCTTCAGGCTCCTCAGCTGTATCAGTACACCATGTCAACCGTCAACCAGGGGAAATATCCCAGAACCAAAGGTAACCATTCACCTCACACTGAATGTTTATGCACAACGTGTCTCTGCAGATGATTAGCAGACGGATGAAAATGATCTGTGTTGAGCACTAAATAGTTGTTGTTGTATCAAAACAGTTTCAGCACAGACTCAGAGTCCTCTAAACCCGCCACCATTAGTCAATGAATCAGTTCCATTGACAGAAAATTTGTTGCTAACCTTTTTGTTTGTTTGTTTGTTTGTTTGTTATTTACTTTTTATTAGCTTTTGGCGCTAACTATTTTGATAATTGATTAAAAGTATCTTTGGGTTTTGGACAAAACAAGACGTTTGAGGACGTCATCTTCGACTTTTTAAACACTGAACAACTAATTGATAATCAAGAAAACAATCAACAGATTAATAATGAAAATCAATTTAATTGTAGCCTTACTATCCTCTATTTATCTCTATTTATTAGATGACAAGTCCACAATTAAAGTAAATCCATCTTTTACTACAGATAAACTACATTTCCTTGTTTGGTTTGTAAAGAGCAGCTGACTTACATGAACGGATCTTTTTGGGGATCATTTATTAGATCTTATATGGAGAGATGAACAGAAGTACAACACGAGTCCTGGATGGACGTGAACATTAATGTGGCGTTTAAACGTCCAGGCCAGCAGGACGCTGTTTAGGATAAATTGATATTGAATATACGTACGTAGACGACCAATAAAAGTTTAATTTCATTTGTTTAGTCAGAAAAATGTAATATTTTCCCCAAATCTGTCATCCTGATATTATTTGTCATAGTTAATTGAATGTGAACCCGCCTGGTTTCACCGTCTGTCGTGCTGTTTCAGGCCCGGTGGTGGGACCACGTCAGGACCACCACCCGTCCCCAGCCTCCCCCATGATCTCAGCCGCAGCCTCGGCAGCGGGACCCCCGCTGGTGGCTTCGCCCTACCCCCAGTCCTACCTGCAGTACGGGCAGGTGATCCAGGCCATGCCCCCCCACTACCACGGACAGGTACAGCAGCAGAGCGGCGTTCAGATTTAAGGTGTAACTTCTACTGGGAACCAGTCGCTGATGAAGTCTTCTGTGTCTCTTCTGGTTTCAGGTGTACTCGATGCTGCAGGGGGGAGCGAGGATGCTGACGCCCGGCGCCCCTCCTCAGCCCATGGGTCCTCCTGGCCCCCAGTACCCGGGCCAGGCTGAGGGCCCGCCGGGGCCACAGCAGGCCATGTACGGTAAGCAGGAGGGCCCAGTTCATGCTTTTTATTTTTCATATAAGATGAAACAAAGCCGTGAGTTTTATTAATGTAGATGAGCTGCATGAAATAGTTTTAATTTAGTTTATGGGAATCACTTTTATAGTTGTGAAGGAAAAAAATGTGATATAAAAGGTTCTTGCGGTCAAAGTTCTTATCTTGAATGTAGGAAATAAACTTGACTCAGGACCTTTGATATGACACCTCGTCTATGAGCATTACGTTTTAAAATGTTTCATTGTGTGTGTGATGAAAGTGTGTAAAGAGCAGAAACATTGTGAAGCTCAATGTAGAACAAATAAAGCAGGAACACAGAACACACCTACGTCACATGATCAGCAGTCACATGAAAGCTTCTACTCATTCTGCCTCCGTTATCCAAGATAACAAATCAATCCTCAAACTGCCTCAAACAACCAATTTATCTGGATTGTTGACGGGATACTTTTAGCCTGAATTAGTCAAACCACATTTGAAGAACTGATCTACTCATCAGTGTTGTGTGTGTGATAGATCTTATTCCTCTGTGTTTGTAGATAGTGTATAAACTTTATTTTAATAACTCCTCCTGGAGCTCCTGGACAGATTTCTTTGCAAAAGTGCTTAAAAAGTGAAATCCTTTACAAACATTACAGCCAACATGACCGTCTATAACCCGGATCCTTCTATAGCAGTATTTGTATCCTCAGTCACTGGGAGACGTATGTGAAGGCGACTATTTTGATAATCGATTGAACATTTAAGTCATTTTGTTGCTTCTCTTCTCTCTGTGCCTCTTTTATCTGTTCTTTATTCTCTCTCTCTCTCAGCTCAGTCGTTCTCTCACCACTCGGGCTCCATCCATCATCCTCAGCCCTCCAGCACTCCCACTGGGAATCAGCCCCCACCCCAGCATACAGCGCCCAGTCCAGGACACACTCAGGTGAGGGAGCTTTCTGTAGCTACTGACAAAACACCAAACAAGTGTTTCCATCACGACTTGTTGTCGACTGTTTCAACACACGCGGTCTATCCCTGAAATTTTCAGGAACATTTCCTGCATGGATGTGTGAACAGGAGCAGGGATCGATATCCCACCTCAAGACCCAGAAACATTTCAGGGAAAATGCCAGAACAGCTGTGTTGTGAATGAAAGCAGTAATATTGCAGGGAAGAGCACCTGACTTTCACCGTGGAGCGAGCGAACCAATCACAAGACTTGATGTGTTGGTGACGTTTTGCGTGTTGGGCGGTGCTTTGGTTCGTCTGGCGTGTTTACTGTTTGGTATTACGGCCAAACAGTAAACACTAAAATATGTTTCTGGAAACATTTGAGGCGAGAAATAGACGACGCAGTAACAGAATCCTGATTCATATTTGATCAGGTCTGCCTAGTTTTACAGTTTGATCTGAGCTTCTTCTTCTGTTGCATTACTGCCATCTGCTGGACTGTCCCTTATTCATTTATTCCAGCGTTGCCATGACATGTATGAAAAGGTGCAAGATGGAAATGTTCCTGAATGTAGCAGCAGGTGTGAATAGTGAGAAACACCAGCAGTGCTTTAAAGGTTATCCCAGTAATTTACCAGGAACTATGTATGTATCTTTTCCTGTGACGCTATACGATGCATCTCGGGTGTTTATCTGTATGTGTTCAGTTTTAACTCCCATCTCTCTTGTTTTCCCTCTCAGTCGGGTCAGGGCGGTCCTCAGCCTCAGTCCATGTTCCACTCCGCCGGTCTGTCGGCTCCAACGCCCCCTAACCTGCCGCCGGGCCACAGCTCCCCGCAGGCCTCCTACACCATGCAGGGCTACAGCCTCCCCACCCACCAGCTGCCCCACGGCTTCCCCTCCATCAGCCAGCTCACACAGGTGAGCAGAAAACATCTTATCAAGGATACACTGATGAGGGATTTATGATGAACAGTATTGATATGAAGAGATCAGATTTTAAATTCCAACAGACATTTATTGTAAGTTGCTGTAGTATAAATATTATGTTTGTCGTCTGCAGGCTCACGTCTCAGCGGGTATATCAGGACCTCACCACTCTGCTGGCCACGGCCCGCCCGTCATGCTGCACTACGCCCCCCCTCAGCAGGGCAGCGGCTCCAACCCCCAGCACGGCCCGCCGCCCCAACAGGGAGCTCCACAACACTTCTACATCGGACACCCCCAAGGTAAACCCAGGAACCCCCCCCCCCCCCCCCCAGCACAAACTGGGAGGAGGAGTCAGACCATTTAGTGCCTGGAAAGTAATTAAAAGAACCTTGAAATCAAGTCTAAAAACGTACTGAAAGCCAGCGTGAAGAGGCTCAAACCTGTTTACTCTGGTTAACGTCTGTAGCTGCTCGTCAGTTTGTCTCATCAGGCACATAAATCAAATCAAGGCATGATGAGATAAAAACATGTATGTGGTCCAATGCGTCCTGGATCAGCCTTGATACTGTATGCAGATGCCCTCCCTCCCTACCTTTTGGTTACCAATTGTTTGATTTTATGGTATAAAGTGTTTCCAACCCTTCTGCTCTGGGTCAGTCTACTGCTGAACCACTTCCACCACAGCAAACTTTGAATAAGGACTTGAGTGATTTTCTTCAACAAAAGCACGTTTGTGCAAGTTTTGTAATGTGATGCTCAAAGTTTAAGTTAGAATTGAACAAGATTTCAAGGACACATCGAGCACATTTCCAGCTCTATATTTCTATTCTGTGGCTCTACTGGGATATCTTTACATGAATTTATCCCCTTTCACCAAAGAATCAGATGTGAAAAGACTCAAATTAATGTTGCTTTAGGAAACATATTAGCCCACCATGGGTAATGGAATTAGTTTGGGATCATTTTGTAACAGCTTTAATTAAAAATGTTGTGTAAAATCAGTTTTTTTGTGTCTTCCAGCTGTTCAGGTCCAGGCTCACCACGCCCAGCAGCTGTCCTTCCACCACTCTGCAAACTGAAGCGTCACGGCTGCATTCGGGGAAACAACGACGACGACGGAAGAGCGTTATTGTGTGACGAATCCCCCCCGCCCCCTCCCCACCGTCCCGATCAACTTGTAACATTCCCACCTCCTGCCATCAAATTATTAAGCTCTGATTTCTGCCCACTTCTCTTAGAAAAGCAGATGAAGACAGAAACGTCTCTCGTTTGGGACGTTTCCGTCAACTTTTAGGGGAAAGTTTTCTGGATTTTAATATGTAAGTAGAGACTTTTTTTTTTTTTTTTTTACACATGGACACAAGCTGGACTGAAGACGATCACTGGTGGAAACTTTTGGACTGACGACAGTGGAAACATCGTTCTTTTCTCCCCCGTCCCACCTCTTCTCCTTTTACAGACAAATAAAACCACTGAAAAAAAAACAAACCCTTGAACTTTTTAATTCATTTAAAAGCAGCAACGACACTGAATGTTTATGACACAACTTCATTTTTCTCTGTTATTGTCGGGTCGTAACGCTCTGCAGACTTTTACACGACTACGTTACAACACGACGGCCCTGTTTACACCTGGTATCACTAGTGGACAGCTGTAAATACAGGTGTAAAGACGCATTGAGGACGGATTGAGATCTGATCACTCAGACCACATTCGGAGGTGGTCTGGGCTGCATGTGGCCACATTCTTTTAGCAGTGTAAACGCAATGCATCCTGGGCCACATTGAAGGACCGCCTACTCAACCGATGTCGACTAGACACACGACCCTCCGTCCAAAGCTGTTCAACCTGTTTGATAACAAGATAAACTAATTATTTTTTTTTCATGTGAATTAAGAATGTAATCGACCTCTCGTTCTTCCCGCTCCTCTCACCGGTTTCACTCTTCAAATCGACAATTAGAATAGAAATTAAACCGTTAACTAAACCGTCGCTCGTCTGTCTCTAAACGTCGCTGGTTAGTTTCTTCTTTCCTGTCAAGTTGATTACGACAGTTTTTAGTTTTGCTGCTCGACATAATGAGCTCAGGATTTATCAGGAGGGCGGCTGCTTTACTCCAAACAGTATGAACCTGGACTGAACATTAATTAACATTAGATCCTGACTGATCCTGTCAGAGATTTAAATAATCAATGAAGTTATGCCGCAGCGTCTCTGAATGGAGAGACGCAGCTGCAAGGAGATCACTGTATACAACTCTCTCTCCATCCAGACGTGGAGTATTTATCTGTATCCTGAATGTTTATCCTGGACGGGGCGGACCTGGTCTGGTCCTACTGCTGGTTAATAATGAACGAATTTGGTCTTTGAAAACGGAAATGATGTCGGTGTTTATTTGCATATAAAGCGTTGAAGTGAGATCTGATCACAAACGGTCACCCAGGACGCATGTAAATACCAGGTGTAAACAACTACTTTACTGTAACTAAGTCTGTTCAAGTTGATTTTCTGACTGTAGAGAATGAATGGCAGCAAATGATGAACAGTAGGAAAAATATTAAAGGAGTAGTATCAACATTTTGGGAAAATAAAGCACTAATTTGCCTTATTTCCGAGTTAGACGATGAAAACACACCTGCCAACACTTCTAGTTGCTCACAAATTAACAAGTTTTATCTCTTTTGTTTGATTTGAAATGTAAAAATGGCAGTTTGTAGTTTTAGGTAGTTTAGGCGTGTATGTTCTGTGTATGTACAGTCTGAAGAGCGTTTAACTAGAAGAAGAGATACTTCCAGCAATTTGCACTGAGTATTGTTCACAAAAAAGTTGTGGTCGCTGCACCAACTGTCATTTTGCAAGAAATAATTCCAGTTACTTCAGTGGTTCCCAGTTCCCCTAAAAACCACAAACTGAGGTTTTTACACAGATTTTTAAAAATGAGATATAACGTGTTAATCAGTGAGCTTCAGACTAGCTGTCTTTAAGCTTAAGACAAGTAGCTCCATATTTAAAGCACAGACGTTATTAATCTTGACAAGAAAGCAAATAAGTGTATTTTCCAAAATGACAAACAATTTCTATAAATACTTTATAAATTCATCGTCATCACAGCAATCTTTTGGCGGCGCGACGCATCACATCAGGACAAGAACGTGATAAAATTGCTGCATTTCTGAAGAGACGACGTGTGTTAAAGTAAAGCTACCTGAAGCGAACGTTCTTCCTTCACTGCAAATAATTGATTTCACTAAACGTCGGCCTGTTCCTCTATCAGCTGCCATACTGTGGTCGGTTGGATGGATGTGGTCGTTAAAAGAAAGTATCTGTTAAATGTTCATATAAGGAATGAAATCTAGAACAGTTTAAAGTTTTGTAAAGGTTTAATTGAAGTGTAGTTATTTAAAAAAAAACAAAAAAAACATTTCTATTACACACGATTTGAAAACAGATCCAGAGACAAGACGGTAACAACACATAAATACACTAAAAAAAAAAACAAACGTTTGGATGTAGACATTCTCAGGAGTTGTCAGTAAAAACCAAAATAAAGCTCAAACATATCACATACACACCATCAGTGTGGTCTAAACCTCTCATTATGTTAGACGGACACTGTGGAGGAAAGGGTTAACCAATAAAAAAAAAAACTGTAATAGCTCGTTAAAAATTACTTTTAAAAAACTACAGAATTTGAACTCTTCTGACTGAAGAGTTCAATGGAAACTGTCCGAACTGCCTGCCGCCTGACGAGACACATAACTCTGTTGTTGGGAGTATTTTCACTCTGCTGACACGTTTAAATCTGGATTTTTCATTTAGTGACGGTCCGAATTAGTGGTTCCAAAAGTTTTCTGACTTGTGTATTTGATTTGTCAAATGAATGAAGCCTCGTCACTGTAATTTCTTATTAACTTAAGAATTAATTTGTAAACACAACGAGGGATCACTGCCGATAAGAACTCTTTCAATGTACATTTGTGTATGCTGGTATTGTTTTAAGACAGATTTGATATAGATAGATATATCTGGGTTTTGAATTGTTGTCATTTTTCAGTCTTTTCTGACTTTTTTAGACTTAAAGATTACCAAAAAATAATCTAAATAGCTCTAAATAGTGCAGGAAACAAATAATTTAGTGAAAATGGTCTTTGCTCTTCTTTTCATGGAGATACCAGCGTATCTTATATTCCTAACAGCTGATTAAAGAATTAAAGAAGATTCTTTATTTTTCTTATTGTCAACAAATCTCGTGAAAACACCCAAACCAACGTGTTAGTCCGTCTCTCAATACTTTCCTCCTTCCCTGCTTTTGTCTGTGTCTCTACAGCTCCGAGCTCATTGGTTCCTACTGATCTTTAAAAAACACCTCACAAATATATAGTTTCATTCATGGTAATGAAACAAGAATCAGCTAAATACCAATAATTACTCCTTAGTTTACCCCTGAAAACCTACCAGAACCCTTAATCTCAGATTAAAGTAGGCAGAGATTCATTAATGTGTCCATCAGTTTGAAATCCAAACCCATTGAAAACACCTTTAATTTGATTTATTTATTCTATTAATTACTAATTTACACATTCATGTGCTGCTGATCTATTCTCTGTTGTCTCCTACACACAATAACATTCTCCATTTCTTCACAAAATATTAGATATACTGTATGTATTTAAAAGGATCTTCATTTTTAATTATGACAGATTCATGGCATGGGGACACTTGATGGATAAATTAAATGGATCATAATCTGTTGAGGTATTTTTTAATGGATTATATGCACAGATCAAGGTGATTTTAAGGGGGTAAAACCGCCTTGCTAGCTGCAACATCGTTTACCTCAAGCAGGATCACTCCACATGTAAGTTTAAGGGGTAAAAATTTCAAATTGACCAAAAACTATGACGATCAAACCTGATATTAAGGCCTTTCAAGGTATAAATTAAAAGTTAGTTTGGCCCAAACCAAACACCATTTTTCACCATTTTCAGACATTTTATAGACCAAACGACTAATCAATTAATCAAGAAAATAATCGACAGATTAATTAATGATTAATAATCATTAGTTGCAGCCTTAATGGAATCAAGGGAGAAACAAGGGAGGTCTATGGCGCAAAGGAAATCAGATATATCACATAGATTTGTTGACAAGAAGGAAAATAAAGAACTTTAGCAGACTAATCCTTTAAGACTGGAAGTGGAGATCATAAAAGTGAAACCTCACTGACTTTTTTTTGTTTGTTTTTAAGCCCTACAGATCACAAGTGTCCCCAGATGAACCCTCAGGAACTGAGAGGAGTGAGGTTCAGTTCTCCACATTGCTACTCCACAAGAGTCATTTTTTCAGTCTCTTTTTCTCAGTCTTGCAGCAAGTTTAAATAAACACCGTCAGCAGTTAAACACCGTCACAAGGCCGAAGTAGGAAAATAAAAAAACGGAGGCAGTGGAAAAGCTCACGGTCAGGCAGGTCAGAGGTCATTCCCTCGTCAGTCTGTGGGCTGGCTGTGGATCATCTGAAAGGAAAAACAAAAACTGAGCAACGGCTGCTTCAGGACAAAAAAAAAAAACCCCTTTAAATACCAGCAAGCTCATGTGAACTTACTGGTGGCTGATTGACGTAGTTCCCATCATCGTCGTCATCGTCATCGCTGTCACTTTGAGCCGATTCTTCTGCTGGAAAACATGAAATCAAACATCAGATTAAACAGATTTGTGACGGGAAACCTCAGAGAGCTTCCAGAATGTGAAGAGTTCATCCTCGGATTTTGATTTCGTGTGTACAAGTGGAAATTTTTGGCTGACGATGGTCTAAGATGAAAGGTCGAAAGGTCAACAACATCACCGAAAAAAATCATCCTCTGGAAAGCATGAATGTACACCATAATTCAAAGTAAACCAACCAGTAGACAGAAAGCTCCAGAATAGCTACTAAATGGACTTTGTGGTGAGTTTTATGTTGACTACTGTTTCTGAGGTCTTTGAATCTCAAAGCTTGGAAAACAATAACTGATTTTTTTGGCCACTTGGGGGCAGCGTAACAAACTGAAAACACAACATGTGACCAAGCGTCTAGCTCTAGCGGCAAATTCCGGCACCCTAACCAGTCTCACTCCTCATGCCTACACCTTACCAACCCAACCAACGAAGGCAATGAGTACTAGCCAATCAGAGGCAGAGTAGGACGGGTCATGACTTTGCCATCCTGGGAAAAAAAATTTGGCCTCCAGGGCTGAAAAAATGAAGCCTACATGCCAAAAACTGCAGTTCCTCGAATGGCCACTTGAGGCCGGCTCTAATGGCAAGTCAATCCCAAAAGACACCCATGTTAAAACGCCCAACTTTAAAGCTAAAATAAACATGTTTACGGTCTGGTACAAAAGCTAATTTCCCCGTTCACGAGAACTGTACAGGGGGGTGAATTTTTATATAACTCACCTGTTGAAATTTTATTAAGACTTAAAGTTATGCGTAATTAGGGGCGTTGCGACTTTGAGTGACACTTCCTTGGATAAGAAGCATTCTGCATATCACAGAAACAACTATATTTCAGTGCTAATTTTTTAAAAAATGTTCTTAATATAATTAGCATGGGCTCCAAGATATATATATATTTTATATATATATATATAAAAAACACTGTACTTGAGTTTCTTGAGCTTTTTGAAGCCTTTATTAAATAAACTTTCATATCTACATTAGCACCAAATAAAATCAGTCAGTAATGCCTTAAAATAAATCCATTAACACAGGGACGCTGGAAGTCAGTCAGTGTTTGGGGTGCTGAGATAAAGTCTATATAATGACGTCATATTAAATGCTGCGCAGAAAACTTGAACATCAACATGCTGTATGTCAAAGCAGCATAGTACCATATTCAGCTATGGACATGGACGTCCTCTTGCTCTCATTCGAAGCATGTCGCACTACCAGATCTGTGACAGAAACAAGAAATAATGTAACTTACTAATAATCAATTCATACGCCCTGTAACCTGTGAGACAGGAAATTGAGAGACGGGGAGCGAGCTACATAACTAATTGTCCAGCAGCACCATCACCACACCCAAGTTTAAAACAATGAACACATAAAGCATCTGAAATTTACAGTGAACTCAGACTCTGTGATCAATACTTTGGTGATCAGTTTGTCAGACACTGTGATCAATACTTAATTGATCAGTTTGATGTGTCGTTTCAGTGTTTCTGTATATACTGATATCTTTGGGTGTAAAATGCATCGTGTTGTGCAAAAATATGAATCATGAGTCTCAACACATGATCCTGTGGCTGATCAATAATACTGATTAAATCCTGGATTGATACAATTTCTTATGAGTGAAGCTTTGTCCAGTGTGGACTATATTCTGAGGAAACAACAGGATTCTCATGTTAACGTTACTTTCTTTTAAATCTCTCTTGCTCACCTTTTATTTTCTATGCTAATTACTTTTCATTTTGCATGCTAATGTTAAGTTTTATTTTATATGCTAATGTTACTTTTTTTTAAGCTAACATTATTTTCTATTTATGCTAACACTGCATTTTTAGTTTTCATTCAAATGTTAAGTTTTTTTTGCATGCGAACATAACTTTTCTATTTTTATGCTGATGTTACTTTTTATTTTTCATGCTAACATTGTTTATTTTCTTTGCTAACATTACTTTTTTGTATTTTATGCTAACGTTACTTTATTATTTTCATGCTAACGTTACTTGTGTGAGAGGAGCTTCAGTGTTTTTTTAACTAGTGCTGCTGGATGTTTGGGACACTCACAGTTCATTTTTCACTACCTGTAGAACTATGTTTGTGTAGTCTGTGTTAGCATTAGCACTGCTGCTACTACTAAAGAAAACACAGAGGAATTGAACTTCCAACTCACTGTGCAGCGGTTCCACATTCAGATAGTCTCTGTCCTCCTCTGAAGAGAGAAGAAGAAAATGGTAAATGTGATGTACAGCTGTGTAAACACGCAAATTCTTATGAACAATGTTAAAATGAAGAAGGATAACCATAGAAAAGAAAATTACTGGTACTTAGTTACATCCCACCACTGCGTTATAATGACTAATAATGTTTAAAGGAAACAGCATCACAACACATGTGAACTAACTCACCTTTGTTGATATTCTCGTAATCATGTTGAGTATCTGTGGATGAAAACAGACATTGTTTATCAGTTTTTTGTGATTATTGCAGCCAAAAATGCTTGATTTGGCAGCGGCCTTTCTCAAAAATTGCGATGCAATTACGATACTTTTTCTGCACTCTTTGTTGCGGTAAAATTGCGGGAATAGGGAAAAATTATAAGCAATGAAAAATTATATGATTTAAAAAAAAAAAAAAAATACTACCAATGAAGAGTCATATGTATATGTATCCATATTTAAGTGCTATTTTTCAATTTATTTTGTGAGCATGAGAATCATGGGCTAAAAGTTTACATAAAAAAGAAAATAGTGTACTTGAGTTCCATTTATAAGCCTTTATTTAATAAACTTTCACCTCAACATTAGCACCAAATATCAGTCAATAATACCATTAAAATAAATCCATTAACATAAAAATATCGCTTCATATAGACATGTATATAACTCATGTATGAAACTACAGTTCAGTGTTCTCTATGATACTCCATCATCTCCTCTCTCAAAAGCTCCAGTGTGGAGTCGTTGGTTGTGGCACAAGAAAACCAAGGCTCTGAGGGTTTCGGTTTATAGTTGATCTCCTTCAGCTAGACAACACCAACTTATAGATGCTGTTGTTTCTTCCATCTGAAGGTGCTGTGATGACCAGCGTTGGCAGATGCACAATAATTCTCATATTTGTACAATAATTTTGCTGTCTGTATGATGTACGATCAATAATGCCAAAAGTCCAACAGTGTACGATAATTTGATCATCTTGTGCCAGCACAGGCAGCAGCAGACCGTGTTTTCTGAAATTACACATTTACGCCTATTTGTTGTCTTGGTTATGACTTGTGTACAATAATTATCCTGAAAATACGATAATCTTAGGCCTCTGGTACGATACTTAAACATTTCCCATCTGGTAACGCTGTCGATGACATAAGTTACCACGACACAAAGTCGCAAAATCACAATTTCCTGGAGGGACTGGTTTATATTCAGTTTCCTCAAATCCACTGATCCTCAGTCCTTCTGATGATGAAGCTGATGATGCAGCATTCATCCTTTCTCTTCCATTATCTGATTTTTCCTCACTTTCATTCTCAGTTTTCCTCTTAGTGTTAGTGTCTTTCTCTGTATTACTTATATGTCATTAAATACAGAGAAAATATGATCAAACATGAATAAAACTTGCTTGTTTTTATCACTTATAAACTGATCTCAGAGCTGCCGGATGATAAACTCTCTTTGTGTCTCTTATGGTACCTGAACTGGGCGTTGAAGCTCGGCTCTGATTGGTCAGAGGAGCTTCACCATCGGGCAACACGATTCTGAAGGAACCACAGAAGAAGAGACGATCAGATCAGACTCAAAAAAACAAAAAAGACAGAAGAAAACCATGCAGATGATGCAGCAGAAAGAGGAAACCTACATGTAGTCTGTGTCTGTGTAGCTCTCAGGGTTTACATAATCAGGTCCTGAGAAAAAGCACATTAACATCAAAAAAAGGAAACAATATATTCACATTGTCATTGTGAAAGGCACAATTATGTCTCAAGTCTCAAACTTTGTGTTTCAATTCTTGAACAAGTCATAATGCAAACATCACCCAATTTAAGGATAATTTAATTTAATTTAATTTAATAATTTAACATTTCAAACAGAGCAAGTTAGTGTAGTAAATATGCAAAACTCATGAATTACCTTTAAGTAAACTTTTCCATACAGCAATGTAAAAATACTTCATAACAAGTAAAAGTCCTGCATTAAAAGTCCTACTACAGTAAAAGTACATAAGTATTATGAGCTTGATGTAGTTAAAGTATTGCAGTAAAAGTAGTGGTTTGGTCCCTCTGACTGATATATTATTATATATGACATCATTAGATTATTAATAGTGAAGCATCAGTGTTAGAGCAGCATGTTACTGTTGTAGCTGCTGGAGGTGGAGCTAGTTTACACTACTTTATATACAGTTAGCTAGTTTAGTCCAGTGGTTCCCAACCTAGGGGTCGGGCCCCTCCAAAGGGTCAGCAGATAAATCTGAGGGGTGGTGAGATGATTAATGGGAGAGGAAAGAAGAAAAAACAAAGTTCTGATACACAAATCTGTTTTCAGTTTTTGGACTTTTTCTCTAATCTTTGATTTTTGCTGAAATATTGGATCATTTGAACATTTATTGAAATGAAAGCATGTGAGAAGTTTAGAGGGAAAAATCAGTATTTGGTGGAGCTGTTAACAACTCATAGACATGTGAAATGTGACCCCGAGCAGAGCATGGAACTCTAAAACACTTTGCAGAAACTGGATCAGTTGTATCAGAGTTGTATCAGACAGAATTGCCACCTCGTTTCACCGCATTTCCATCTTGAGTCTGACATTACTTCCACTCTAACAAATTTCCATGGGGGAGGGGGATTTGATTCAATCACCACTAAATGCTCCGGCTGGTGGGGATGTGGTGGGTGACGTACTGCGAGTTGGGTGGTGCTTAGTTTTGGCTCGTCTGTTTTCAACATGGTGGCCGGGTCACAAACTGTCATATATTACAGCTAAAAAGTGTTTTAACGCTTAAGTTGCAGGAGTCTCGTGATTTGTTGCCAGTAGAGATTCACGGTGCCTCAAATAAAAATGACTTCAGATTTGGTTTTTTATCAGCATCCTGTTGGGAACAAATGTTCATTACAGAGGAAACAACAAACTCATTTCTAATGGAAAATGTGGTCTTACCATCTGGTGAATTCTCGTAACTCGGATTACTTTCTGTAGAAAAGAATAAAAAAAAAAATAAGGACGGTTCAGATAGATGAACATGTCTGAAAGTTAGAGCAATAATTAAAGTGTGTTAATGCTGTGAACTACCAACATCAGAGATAAACTGCAGTATGTGACAACAGAAAACTTTAAAATATGAACAGATGGAAGTCAGAGAAAAGAAATATCTCACCAGTTTCTGTCGGGGTGATGGATGGGTATCTCCGAGTTCCAGGATCAGATGAATGTGGGCTGAATGTGAAAAAGGAAAATTAAAAACACATCAGTTTGAGGGACGTCTGAGAGAAAACTTGAAAATTAGATTTTTGTAGCCGATAGTAACCAAGATACATTATATTTTCTCCATTATTTTTACATATGTTTTGTTTACATAACTGTTTTTCTATTTTGTAACTTATTTCTCAATATTTTTGATACTGTAAATTTACAATCATTGCCAGTTTATCAGGTACACTTAGCTAATACTAATGCTGTCTAATAGAACAGCCCTGCAATGATATCACAGCCTTATAGAGAGTATAATGTTCTGCTTTTGTGGAAATTGTTTTCTAAAAAGGTTTTCAGGGCTGCAACAAACGATTATTTTCATTCAATATACTTTTATGTAACACCAAGAAAAGCAGTGATTTCTCACATTTTAGAAGCTGGAACTGTCAAATTTTTGGCATTTTTGCTTGAAAAATTACAATTAGTTGATAATTGCAACTCAAGTCAACAAGGTTTTAATTAAACTTTATGGTATGGAATTAGATTCCTCTACACTGACAGATATTTTCCTATATTTCATAAACCAACTTTTTATAAATGAGTGGAAAAACAGCAGCACAAGCTAAAGCCTCCAAAACAAGTGGACAGTTGAATAAATACATCTGTAAAACAGCTTCAACTAAAACTCAACATTATAAACATACTGCACGGTAAAAGTTTCATTGGATCTGTAGTTTTTTGTATGCTAAAAAAATAATTGTTGTTTAACTTTATTAGAATCACAAAACTTTAAGCTTCTGATAACAAATTCTGTAGTGGAGCCAGTTTGTCCTACAATATGGAAAGTAAACTCCAGGAACATGCTTCATTTATTGTCTATTAAATAAACTCTATTATCAGTTATACCTTATTCTTATTGTTGCACTGTATATTGCATTTTGTGTGGTTATACTATCTATCTATCTCTATTGCCAACACAGCCAGAGAAGGGAGAAGGAGGATTGGGACCACAAAAACCACTCCACAGACCACTAGCGTCACCGGTAGTTACTAGTGGTAGTAACCAGTGATCCGTGTCAGCGACCACGGTCAGTGGACAGACCACTGAATTGGTCTGCTGATATGATCCCAGGTGTGTTTTGTTATAAAAAGTAACTTACAAAGGTGACAACAGGATGGGGGGAGAACGCATGGAGCTCAGATCGGTGGTCGGCTGAGCTGCAATTCAACAGAAAATCACATCCAACATCATCATCATTATTATTATTACAGACAATCAATATATCATCATCAGCATAGAAATGTAACCGACTGACTGTTCACAATGTCTCGAATACTAAACCACTGAACAAATGAAAACTGTGACTTCATGGTGACAGTGAATGTAAACTCCATCTATCCTTGAAATGCTACAGATGGTTAATTCCTTCTGTTGCTACAGATCCAGCCAGACGTCACGTGATAGAAAAGAAATATGGATATAGAATAATGGTCTCTTCCTGCTCTCTGTGATCACATACTCTGTGTTTTAATGCAACTGCATTACCGCCATATAGTTGGTATAATTGGTTTACATATTTTTCTGTTTCTGTTGTCAGATATCAGAGAAAAAATTTAATTTGATTACTCCTTATAAATATTATGTTAACTATCTGTCCTTACCAAGCAGTTGAGGTGCAGATAAAATCATTATTGTAGAATCATGATATCATCAGACAAAATTAACAGAAATACAGGTTAATGACAGCAGCTGAGCTGTGAGATCGACTGTATTCACATTTCAATTCAGTCCTCTAAGAATCCATAAGCTGTTAAAATTATAAACATGTTTTTTTATTTAAAAAAACTGTATGAACTGCAACCCCCTTTGCTTAAAAATGTTAAGCATGTTGAGTGTTTGTCAGTACATTTAATATGTACTTCATTCATTGTATTGAAAATGTTTTTTGCAGTTTAAAATGAATGGGACTTAAACTTCTGCAAAGTTTATTTATCTATTATTATTCAATAAAGGGTTGTGCTTTTCCTGCCATGCACTGACGAGTTGTGGCTCCATGAAAAGATTTAAGAAGTGTATAAAAAGTAAAAGGATCTTAAAATATATTCAGAGGGAGAAGCTTTCTGTAATGGAACTGTTTTACACACTTTTCAGATTTAAGTGAATTATAGAAATTAAAGCAGATGAACAAACTTCTAACTAAAAACAAGCTTCAACAAACTTCCCTCAACAGCATCAAGTGTTTCAGACTTACCTGGATGGATAACTCTGAATTCATTGGAGCTGAAAGAAAGAGGAGAAGAGATGTATTAGAAAAACACACAGCTGCTGTTCATTGTCATCACCAGTGGGTCAAAGAAGTATTCAGATCCTTTACTTAAGGAAAAGTACAGTACAGCAATATAAAATACTCCATTATAAGTAAAAGTCCTGCATGAAATATCCTACCACAGTAAAAGTACATAAGTATTATGAGCTTGATGTAGTTAAAGTATTGCAGTAAAAGTACATAAGTATTATGAGCTTGATGTAGTTAAAGTATTGCAGTAAAAGTACATAAGTATTATGAGCTTGATGTAGTTAAAGTATTGCAGTAAAAGTACATAAGTATTATGAGCTTGATGTAGTTAAAGTATTGCAGTAAAAGTACATAAGTATTATGAGCTTGATGTAGTTAAAGTATTGCAGTAAAAGTAGTGGTTTGGTCCCTCTGACTGATATATTATTATATATGACATCATTAGATTATTAATAGTGAAGCATCAGTGTTAGAGCAGCATGTTACTGTTGTAGCTGCTGGAGGTGGAGCTAGTTTACACTACTTTATATACAGTTAGCTAGTTTAGTCCAGTGGTTCCCAACCTAGGGGTCGGGCCCCTCCAAAGGGTCAGCAGATAAATCTGAGGGGTCGTGAGATGATTAATGGGAGAGGAAAGAAGAAAAAACAAAGTTCTGATACACAAATCTGTTTTCAGTTTTTGGACTTTTTCTCTAATTTTTGATAATTTGAACATTTATTGAAATGAAAGCATGTGAGAAGTTTAGAGGGAAAAATCACTATTTGGTGGAGCTGTTAACAACTCATAGACATGTGAAGTACTACTTACGGCATGTAAATCTCTGAAGCGCTGGCTTGCCTGATGGAGACTGGTGGGAGGAAGCACAATTGTCATTTTAACAACTGAAATTTAAATGTATCAACTCTCGGCAGATAAAACCAAGAATCACAGAGTCAGTAATGACCATCAAAAGTGTGAAAACTTTGGTCTCAGGACCTCAAAACCACCGGATGTAAGAGTTAACATATACAGCAGCTGTTAACCACATGACATTAACTCACCCAACGGGCCTTGGTTCCTGCAGTCGAGACAGACGATGACTAGGACGATGAGGGAAATGAAGATAGCAACCACCAGGACCAGGAAGTACCAGGTTATGGCCATGGTTCATCTGAGGAGGACGTTATGAGAGGAGATTTAAAAGTTTCCAAAAATACAAAATATATCAGACTGACATTTAGGGAATTTTTGTAAATAAAATTATGCAAAAGACACCAAGAATATTTCCATTGGTCACATTCATCGTCATCATCATCATCACAAACAATCAATGTGACATCATCAGCAGAGAAATATAACACACTGACTCTTACTGTTCACAATGTCTTGTATAGTAAACTACTGAACAAATGAAAATTGTGACCTCATCCTGACAGTGAAACTCCAGCTATCCTCAAAATACTACAGAGGGTTAATTCCTCTGTTTCTGATTCAGCCAGAGGTAATGTGGTAGAAAAGAAATATGGCTGTAGAATTATGGTGGAGGCGACACAATTAAGTTTTCAGTTCTTCAACCAGACAAAAAAGTTAATCTAGCAAATAACACGTTATGATGAATATGTGCCTTCTGACCATAAGTATAGATGATTCCAGGTTGTAGGCAGAACAAGACAAGCCACCATTACTGAGGTGTCACCTCATTTGAAAACTGCAACTTTACTGTTTTAGTTCACTCTCAGCGCTCTCATAGCGTCATTTTCGGCCGCAGCAGGCAGCTGTTTTCTGAGAAAAGCTCTAAAAAGCCGCTGTATACTACCTGCTCAGCACCAAACGGATAACAGACACAGTTAGCTGTAGACTAGCTGGTGAACATAGTGGAGCATTTAGCAGCTAAAGAGCTGGATATTTCCCTCAGGAGTTGGTGGAGAGCAAAAACAGTTAAAAGAGAGTGAATATTTGCTAACATGTTAGCCACAACTACTTTATAAGCTGATAATATGACAGAAATTGTTTTTACAGACTATTCTGCTGAAAACAAGTGGACAACAAAATTAATATCCAACCAATTTAACCAGACTGAAACTATTAAGGACCCAGAATAAAACCCTGAGGAACCCCACAGGTATTTGTTAATTATTATGGGATGATGATGTTGCTCAGTAACAGCTGTTTGCTGAGAAGTTCAACATATCAACTTAAAAGCTGATGATATGTCAGTGTTGTGTTTGTTTTTGATGAAAACTAGTGGTCACATTTTGCAGATTTAAAAAAAAAAAAAAAAAAAAAGTATAAAAAGTATAAACTTTATATTTATTTTTACACTAATTTTGACCTTATAACTAACAGTATTATGTATTGTTATTGATGTGGTAGCCTTTGCTTACATTTTGTCAGTTTTTGTGCTCCATACAGTATAGTTCTAATAAACTTAATCAGTGCTGCAATTAACAGTTGTTTTCCTAAACGATTAATCTGCAGATATATTTTGATTAGTTATTATATGTCTTGTTTTGTCTGGACATCAGTCACTAACCCAAAGATATTCAGTTTACTGTCATTTAAGACAAAGGAAACCAACAATTGATCATACTTGAAGCTGGAACCATAAATATTTTGCATTTTTATTGAAATATGTCAATCAATTATCAAAATAACTGCAAATTAATTGGTGGTCAACTAATCGTTGAAGCTCTAAACTTGACGCCGACAGCATTGCGGGGCTTCAACACATATTATCCTTTTTACACATTTTTACACAGTCATGTATTTATCATACAGCATGTTCTCTTTCTATTTTTGATGGAATTATGAACAGAAGGAAACCATGTTTTAGAAACCGAGGCTGCCTGCTGTATTTTCTTGAATAACTGGTGGTTTTTACTTTCCTGCAGCATCACAAGAACATGATGATAATCTGCCTCCTGATTGCAGAGGTGCGTCACACAGGAAGGAAAACCATTTTACACGTGGTACGACTGACTTACTGACTGACTGGTACATTGTCTTTCCTCTGTAAACCTGAACTCTCCACTAAACTCCTAGAAGACTAGAAATACACTAGAACAGAAAACACCTGCACCCCCTCATGTGACCTGAAAATGGAAACATCCAGATAAACATAGGTACTCTGCAGAAGAAGAAGCTCCCCCACGTTTAATTCTTCGAACACTCTTTATTTTATCGTCTTAACAGGGATCAAAACCAGATTAAAGCATGGGGAGGCGGCCATCTTGAGTCTTGGCTCCATCTTAATGCTTATTTTTTATTTTTCCTCACTACAACAAAAACCCCTGAAAGGTTTTAGTAAGCAGCCAAATAGAAATGACAGTAATAAAGTCGAAGATACGGAAAGGAAGTGCGACAGGAAAAGACATTGAACTGATGTAGCAGACTTTATCAAACAGATTATAGTTAATGACACTGCTGAGGAGATGATCTCGATACAGTGTAAAAATGAAAGACAGATGATGGTGATGCTCTGTGTTGTTTTCCAGAGAGACGGATATATTTCTTCTATTTAGAGGTTCTCATTTAATAAAAAAAACAAACAAAGCATCTTCTTTTCAAACAGCAGCTGTAACAGAACAGTTAAAAATGAAAAAAAAGAAAATAATCATTTTAAATCAGGAAATAATGTTATTTAAGAATAAAGAAATATGAATGAATATTTGGTGCCAACTTTTTGTACTGGAGCAGTCAGGAGAACTTCATTATCTCTATGATATCAGCCTAGAAACAGACAGAATCTCTGCTTAATTTAATATATTATATGTTTATTTTTGGAGAGCTGCTCCTGCAGTACAAATACCATGTGAATAGAACGTAAATGAGCTGCAAATGTTCAAAATATCCATGGTTGCAAAATCATATTATTAAAATACCAGGATAATGTCTGTCATTGTGCCAAAGTGACATTCATGTGACTGAAATCAGTGTGACTTAATGTAAACCAGAGGGGTCGCCTAGAAAACCACTTGTATAAAGCTCAACAAATGTTTTTATGTTATTATAAGTCTATTATCACTGTATATGATAAGAGGACCAGTTTTGCTTAGTACTCACCACACACAAGTAGTAAACACATTATTTCAGTACAGTTTCAGTTCAGGTCGCTAATTTTTAGCCTCGTTAGCAGCATTGCTAACATGTCGGTCCACCACTGTGGTTCGGACTGAAATACGTCAGCGACTATCTGATGGATTGGAGTGAAATTTGGTGCAAATATTCATGTTTCCCAGAGGATGAATTCTACTGACTTTGGTGATCCTCTGACTTTTCCTCTAGCGCCACCATCAGGTCAAAGTTTTTACTTATTCTATCTTATATCTCAACATTTGCTTGATAGTTTGGCACAAAATGTGGTTCAGACATTCGTGGTTTCCAGATGTTGTATTCCAATGGTGGAAGAAGTACTCAGATCCTTTACGTAAATAAAAGTAGAAATGTGACAATACCTCATTACAAGTACATGCTCTGCATTTAAAATCCTACTTAAGTAAAAGTATGTTAGTATTACCAGGTAAATTTACTATTGTTACTATTATTATTAAAAGTAAAAGTATTTGTTTTTGCAAAAATCAGGATTTGACGATATTAAGTACATTTAATAAAGTACATTATTAAGCAGGATTTCATTATCATTATTTGATCTTCAGGACTTTATAACATTGGCCACATAAATCATAAATCCCTCTGAGCGACTGTGAGATGATAATTTGTGTAGGAAAGAAGCAAAAACAAAGTTCTGACACATACATTTTGATTTATTTTCCAGAACTTTTTTCTCATCTTTGTGTTTTTGTGAAATATTGTTTGTTGTTATTGTTTTACCTCTTTGGGTTTTATTTATTTGAAACAAAGTTTAGAGGAGCGAACAGCTCACAGGCATCTGAAACATGATGACAAGGAGACACAACTACACACTGATGTTATGTGAAGTTTGGGAACTGCTGCTTTAATCTTAAATAATGCAGCATAATTTAGAAGCTTCTTATTTCATGTCAAATCTTCATCTGAAAAGTAACTAAAGCTGTCAAATAAATGTAGTGGAGTAGAAAGTACAATATTTCCCTCTGACATGTAGTGGAGTGGGAGTATAAAGTAGCAACACATGGAAATACTCAAGTTAAGTACAAGTACCTGAAAGTTGAACATAAGTACAGTACTTGAGTAAATGTACTTAGTTACTTTCCACCACTGGATGAGCTTCGTAGCTCCTGTAGCTGTAGCAGTGACAGTGTTTTCTGCAGGTCTGATGCTGCTGACTGAAACTCTTCCTGTAGCACAATCTACTGTCGCACCGTCTCACTGTAGTTTATAGATGTAGCACGTTTCCTGACAGCCACAAACACATTCAAAAAACACTTACAACTAATGTTACTGTCTACAGCAGGAAAGAGACGATATTCAACACCTTTGGACAGGAAATTTAAGACTTTTTAACACCAGCTAAGCTTCTTTTTTGAGAATTCAAGACGTGCAGGTACTCTGAGTCAGATCAAAAACTGACTGTGTGAGGATGAAAAAATCCCACCAGTGCAAGTGATGTAAAGTGTGGGATGTTTTAGTTCTTTCACAGGTTCAACTAAAGAAAAGTTATTTAATTTTTACTCCTACTGGTGTATTTGTAAACTTCTTGGTGCTCATTTAGCATTTGTTTCTGCCTCATTGAGTGACTGCAAGAGATATAGGCCCAAAGTGACGCGATGTCGGCACCACACAGAAAAAAAACTGAACAAGACAGATTTTGGTGCCACAGATTGAACACCGGTTTGGCTTCTTGACTTTGTTAGGCCCTGCTGTGAAACCCCTTGAGCTCGACCTTGTTCCTGTCCGTCAGATGCATGCTGGGAACCAACCTGAGGCTCCTCCATTGCACATGAGGAGATAAAATGATGAAAAAACTCACCTACACCTGAGGACAAATGTTGATTGGAGGGACAATCGTGTGGCGGCGAGGCAGATGGAGGATCGGTGAAGTTTCTCGTATCCCCCGCAGGATCTGGACCACATGAGGCGACTACTGTAACCAAACATCCGCCATATCTGAAGACGTCTATGCTCACTCTCTCCTTCTCTTCTGCCTCCGTCTGTCTTTCCACCCTGACGGCTGATCTGGTGTCTGATCTGCACCTTCAGCGACCTACTTTGGCGCTTTCCTCCCTCCCTCTTTGTCACAGACTCTCCTCCTTTGTCATCATTGCACCCAATCACCTTCTGAGTCAGGGCGCTATCTTAGGCGCTGGGTTTTGTTTTCAGGTCCCGCCACAGCTCCTCTGATCTTCTGTTGCCTTCCTCAGTGTTTCCTCTGAGAGAGATGATGACTGACCATCAGCTCAGGTCACGTTTGTCCAAAGAGATGGAGCACCAGCTTCTGAAATATGACAGAAAATACAGAGAAGAGTCACAAAAAGCACCTGTTTAGTGACCAAACCCTGAGCACAAGATTGCAGTTCATGAGTGTGACAAGCTTCTGCACAGGTTGACTCACTAGGCAGGTGACTCACTCACCAGCAAGCTGCTAGAAAAGTTCACAGCTCTCTTGCAGTGAACAGTGTGGCTGTGTGGGTTGATGTAACTGCCCTGAGCTGCGAGCTGCAAACTGCAACTGGTGGTGGAAATTAGAAAAGGGCCTGCAGCTCAGAGGAGCAAAATGTCAGAACAGAAAAAAAAAAAAAAAAGTTTCACACAAACACCTCGAACCAATCAGAAGATGTAACTGGGTGTTAAAAAGCTGCAGCGCTGTGTGAACGCTGCTGCAACCGTCGCAACATCCTCCCACCTACAAACAGGAAACCACACCGAGGGAAGGAAGCTGAGTCCTCCTCTCCTCTCCTCTTCTGTCCTCGCTCGGCCTATTTTCTCCTGTAAAGAGAAGATAACAGAAGACACAGAAAAAAGAAGAAGAGGGGGAGCAGATCAGAGAACCCCCCCCCCCCCCACCATGAATGAGGGAAGGAGAGGAGGGAGGACACCTGATGACAAGATGTTAAATTTTTGTTGATTCAAATTTTACAGCCAGGATTTTAGGGTCTAAATTCCCCCCAAACAAAGTCTGCAATGTAATGTTAGTTTAGGATCTGGGAACGTGGGCTGGATTTAAATTAATCTGACGCAATTTTGTGTAATTTCTCATGCATTCAAACTTGAGTATTTTAAAAAGAGACAACGCTAATCCAGAAGCGCCATTTTGTCGCCATTTATACTTTCCAGGTGGATTCTTTGGTTCAACAACAAATAATTGACACCTGAACAGGTTTTCTCACATTTTGAATTTTTCTTGCATTTTTCCCCACTACTATATGACAATTTTCATCATATCTTCATTAATTTGGTACATAACATTTTTACTTGCTGGCAGCGTGGCGCTACGGCATTATCAGTCTAACGGAGGGATTGCTGTGAAATTTTGTACAAACTATGGCTGCAACTAACAATTATTTTCATTATCAATGTTTATTTTCTTGATTAACCAATTAGTCGTTTGGAAAATAGTGAAAAATGCCCGTTACAATTTCCCAGAGTGAAAGTTGACGTCTTTAAATGTCTTTTGTCATGTATGACGAACATTAAATCATCACATTTGAGAAGTTGAAAACAGCCAATTAACTTTCCGCTAATCGACTAATCGACTAACTGTTGCAGCTCAGACATTCTTGTTCCCCAGAAGACGAATCCTGCTGACTTTGGTGATTCTCTGACTTTTCCCTCTAGCGCCACCATGAGGTTGACATTTATAGTTCAGAGTGAAATATGCAAAACTATTAGATGGACTGTCAGTTCCTTAAGTGTCCAACTTCTTCAACCAATAAATATAATAATAAATAGAAATACTTTAAAGGGGACCTGTAGAACCTGCTATATATGCTAAAAATACAGACACTGAAAACCACTTTTTAAAAAACTCTTCAGTTAAATTGTGTCCACGTTTTAATAATCAGCTTGACATCTTTTCTCTGTAAATCAGTAAAACCTCACTGACTGACTCAAACTATTAACTCGTAACTCTGGTAAAAAAAAAAAAAAGGAAAGCAAAATCACCTACGTAAGAATATTAATAGCATGTTTCCATGGCAACATTTACACACATACACACGAACATCTTGTCAAGTTAATTCTCGTTTAATAGTTCACAAAAAAGATCTGCTAAAATAATTTCAATTTAACAAACAAATCTGATTATTAACATTCATTTAAAAGCGTTTCTTTCTTTTTAAATAACCATTGTTGACACATATTTTCTGCAACTTCTGTGTGCTCTACGTGTCCCGGTCAACTTGGGGGAAGCTCTTTTTAACCACACAGAGCTCTCTGACCCGACACAAAGAAAACCAGAAACAGAGCTGCGAGGAAAGAGTTCAAACAAGATCCCTGCACTCCATCAAACACCGGAAGCATTATAAACTAAAAAAAGAGGATTAAAAACAGACGTATTGCTTGTAAAAGATGAGCAGATGAATAAAAAGATACAGAGGTAATATGATTCTTCCCAGTTTCTGACAACTTGGATCATTATTTCCCATTTTCTGGTTCCAAACAAATACAGACCTGTAAGACGGTTAGTGTTACTATTAAAAGTAGTTCAAACATATAGAAATACATGATTATGAAAGCTTGTCCTGCATATAAAATCACTCGAGGTTTGGAAGCAGGATGCAGCCAGTTTTTGGTTATGTTGTTAAACTCAGGATATGGGTCATATTATCTTTAATCAGTTTATAGGTGGTTGAATGTCAAACAATCGATAAAATCAAATTCGCAGAGCAGTTTCTGTTGCTCCTCTTCAGAGAATCTCTAGTGCTCATTTTCAACATCATATCTGCTCTGCAAACATTTCCAACAATGTTGAGCTCACGTCCACGTGTTCAACAGCAAAAACAACATCTGGAGATGAAAAACAAACCTCCTGAAGCGCCAACGTGCTCCTGAGCGGGGGAAGGTATAAAACGTAATGTCAAAAAGTTTAAAAATAAATGTATCCTCAAAATATTTCTGCATGGCAGACAGTCCCATCAGTGTCCGCAGTCCTAAAAAAATAATAAAAAATAAAAATAACCACAGGTGTATGAAGGATCCGACTGAACGTAAGGACCTCCATCAGGTTTCTGTGGTCAGATCAGAACACTGGACACTGGAACCCGAGTGGATCGGCCGCTTTTTGGTACGACGATTGGCTCGTCATCTGTCAACAGAGAAACATGAGAAGAAAGTTTATTTTCTCTAATAGAAGCCGGGTCTCCAATAATGGCTGGGGGTGTGGTTGACACCAACAAATAAAAACCGGCCCCAAATACAAAAACAAGGATGGATTGAGGCCGTATACAGACCAAATCAGGTGTTGCTGCGCACCGCTGCAGGATTGTGCGGGGGGGTGTGGGTGTGTTTATTTGTGCTCTAGAAGGTAACCGTTGTCGGTCTGATTACTGCAGATCACAGTCACATTGACAACACTAGACAGTTATAGCCTCAAAACACTTTGAAAAATTAAAATACGACAAAAACTACACTAACCCTAACAAAAATCGAATGACTTAAATTTAACTAAAACTAAAATATAAACTAAAATATATCATCAAAAGACTAAAACTAAATCACAAACCGGGGCCAAAATAACACTGTTGTGCGCACAAATGAGGTGATTCTGAGTGTATCCAGTGATTTGGCTCATTCCACACATATCAGCCGAGCAGTTTGTCTCACCTGTGGCGTTGAAGTTCTCGGCACGATGGCGGTCTTTTTCGATGAAGAGGGCGGTGGCGAGGAAGAAACCGCCGCCCACCACCGCCACGAAGGAGCAGAGCAGCAGAGAGAGCTGCAGAGAGCGAAACTGCCAGAGGAAGGAGTCCGTCTTCCTCAGAGAGTCTGAAACCTGAAACACACACACAGGAGGAGATTCAACGATGGTGACGCCGTGACCTCTACCTGCCTTCGTCCTCAGAACCAGACGTCCTGGAAAGTTGTCTGTGAGCTCAAACATTTCACTCCAGTACTTAAAGGAACAGTTCAACATTTGGCGGAGAGTTGGATGAGAAAATAGATCCCTCTCTCATGTCCTCTCTCAAGAGTTAACTTCATGGTGGCATTTATTTTTTCATAAGACTACGTTGTTGATCATTGTTCAACCTCTTTAACCTCCTCAGCTAATAACCGCCCTCAGTTACTATAGCAACACACGGGTAAGTAGAGAGGAGTGCTCACCACACAGGATGAAGACTGTTTCTAAAACTGTTGACCTATAAAAACATATAGGTCACACACCAAACATGAGGAGAGTGTGTGTGTGTGTGTGTGTGTGTGTGTGTGTGTGTGTGTGTGTGTGAGGTAACATACCACTCCTATCAGGTACGGACTTCCTGCGTCTCCCAGTAGATGAGAGATGACGATCTGCAAAGCCTCGGCTGTGGAGCGGCGAGTGGGAACGACCACGTACTAAAAAAATGTTTGACAATTACAAGACTGTTGCAGCAGGAACACATTAAATAACATTAAATTATTATACATTGTTTATTATAAATTTATTCCAAAGCATGTGATACTGTTGTGATCTGAACTGTGATGGACATTAAGAGTAAGAGACAGTTTTCTCACCAGTAATATATCAGCCACGATGGCCCAGTTCATGGACAGGAAGGTCTCTCCGAGGAAAATGAAAACCTGAAGACACAAACAGAAAACGCAGTGAACATCTACAGAGAGAGGAGTCAGTGGAGACTGAATCAGATGATAATATGTCAGAGCTGTGTGTCTGTCAGGTTTGTTGTGGAGAAATCGATTATTACAGCTTTAATGTTGGAGGCGGGTTGTGAAATCACACTCGGATTTACACCTTAAACCTTATGTAGTGTTTTTGTCTTGTGATGTCTTGTCTATGAGCTATGAACAGTTCAACCAAAAAGTGATTTTCACATGTCAGATTGTTTTATTTTTAAGGTCAAAATCTCCAGTACTCAATGAAAAAACAAAAAAAAAAGTCTAAAAACATTCTTGAGAAATTGCGTATTAATCATCTTGTCAACTATCTTGCGATCCCTCCGGTTTGTTTTTGTGTACTGTAGTGAAAATGTTATTTTAAGACACTGATGAGAGACTAATATTAGTTATTTCTGGGGATTTGTAGCATGAAAAAAGTCAAATTTTAAGATTGTCAGGACGCTCCTTTGATCAGACTTTTTTTGCCCCGATACCTTCGATACACAGTACCGATCAGACACCAGCGCTGTTGACAAGAAGAAAAATATAGAAAGTCACCAGTTTATCCTTTAATAAGATGTAATGTCCAAGCAGGTAGCTCCAGGTCTGAACAGTGAAGCCAATGCAAAAGTGCCTAAAACCTGCATTCTCTCTAATGACCAGCAGGGGGCGACTCCACTGGCTGCAAAAAGAAGTCCGATTGTATAGAAGTCTATGAGAAAATGACCCAACTTCTCTCTCGATTTATTACCTCAGTAAACACTTTCCTGATGAGTTTATGGTCTCAATCACTAGTTTCAAGTCTTCTTCGGTGCGGCATGATGTTCGTTTTGTAAATGACGGCCCATTTAAAGTGAAATAGACGATAAAGCAGTGTATGCTTTAGGGCGTGGCTACGTTGTGATTACCAGTCGCTACCACGGCGACAACGTTGATTACGTAACATAAACATGGCATAACCCCAAATTCACAGAGTACAGGCGAAGCTGCTGCTATTTCACAGTTTGTTTTCAGTTCACGACAGTTAATTGTAACATTTTGGTCGCATAAGAAGACCCTCTGAGGAGTCGGCTGTTCCGTTTTTCTGATGAGTACATTCTGTCTTAATGGTTTTAAGTCTGTTTTTTGCTAGCGAAAATTAGTATTAGCATTATCACAGTTGACCACAGACTGTAAATGCACCATGCTAACCAAGCTAGCAGCTAGCGCTAGATTCAGCTCCACGCTCTCCACCAAATATGATCACTTCGTGCTCCAAAAATCAAAGATGGCGACAGTCAAATCTCTAAATTCGAGGCTTCAAAACAGCAGTCCGCAAACCAATGGACGACGTCACGGTGAATACGTCCATATTTTTTTTTACAGGTAACGTCTGATGTAAGTTTCAAAATGATCTCCTCAGAAAAAGTTTAGAAAATCATCTAAATTAAGTTTTAGAAAAACTATAGCGAGTGTGTGTTTGGCAACATTTCAAACCGCATTTATTGTAAAACTCTTCGAGGAATTTATGCAAAAATTGGAACTAAAACCGATTAAACGATATCCTCAGCAAAAGCTGCTGTTTGTTGGAAGCTTATGTCAAACACGTCTAAAAGCCACGATGGTGCCCCTTTAAGGATATATTGCTCATTATGAACAAGGGATGGATGAATGTTTGATAAAAACAGATTTTTACTGGTCTGAACTGGAACAGAGAGGACGACAGGAGGAGAACTCACGTATGTGGCGATGGTGCTGGCCTGGGCGAAGACGATGGCCATGTAGAGGAACGGTGCTGACAGGAGCAGGCCGGCGGCGCAGACCAGCGGGTCGGCCCTGGGCGTCCTTTTCCTCAGCTGCCGACTGACCTGCACGCCGCTGGCCACGCCCAGCACGCCTGTGACGCAGGTGATGATGCCGAAAATCAGACTGTCAGAAGAAAACACAACCACAGTCAACAGGAGAGACATGTTGTTGCCCTCTGGAGCCACATTCAACACATCCGGTCACATTAGAGCGGCAACTAAGAATGATTTTCTTTATCGATTCATCTGCAGATTACTTTTGCAATCAATTTGTCTATAAAATGTCAGAGAATAGTGATTATAAGTTCTTAGAATCCACAGTGACACCTTCAAATTACATATTTTTTCCTGATCAACAATCAAAAATCCAGATATTCACAGTTTACTTTTATATATGACACAGAAAAGCTTCAAATTCTCAGATTTGAGAAGCTGAAACCAGCAAAATATTTGGCATTTTTCCTTTAAAAACTAATAAAACGATTTTTTTTGATTATCAAAATAGTTACAAATAAACTTCCTGTCAATCGACTAATCTTTGCGGCTCTAGATCATCTCAAATAACCACAAGTGTCAGTTGCCTTTTTTGGTTTAGTGTGCCGTCTTTCAGCCAACAGTTTAGCCACCAGTGAAGACAAACTGTGAAACTTTCACTGGCCGAGCAGTAAAAAGTCACATATCGTTACCTGTCGTCGGAGGCGCAGTGTCCGTCCACGCAGGGAGCTTTCTCCCCGGTGAACACAGCCGCTCTGAACAGGAACGTCGGAGCCCAAAGAGCCAGAGAGCCGGTGACAAACGCCACCGCCGTGAAGCCGAAGGTGGACAACACGAAGCTGTGACTGCAGAGAGACAGAAAGACAGTTTGAAATAAGTCACAGCAGGTAAATAATCTAAAGACAAGGTGGGCGTCATGTCTTCTGATATTATAGCAGGACTCAAACGCTGAATGAGAGACAGTGTTGCGTTTCAGAAGCTAATGGAACAAAGGCACAGGAAGTGATGTCATGACTTTGGCTCTCTATTTATAAAAACGGTAAGAAAAAGCTGCAACCACGAGCACATGACAAGTTACCTTGTGGCTGCAGGGGTTTCCTACATGATAAACATCTTAAAACTAGTTTCACTATTGCAGTGAAAATGTTTTCTTGGGGTCTCTGAGGCCCAGTTTGTGATCCAGGTTTTAAAGGATCGAGTCACAATTTTTCAAATGTGTCTTAAAGCAGCAGTCAGGTGTCCATATGAACAGTGAAAGAGGTTTTCCTCGCTGTAATCATTCCTCCTGTTCATACTGGATATTAAAAGATCCTTCAAATGTGCTTTCAATGGAAGTGATGGAGGCCAAAATCCACAGTGTGTCCACACAGTCATTTAAAAGTCTGTGTGAAGCTTCTATTCAGCTTCAGCAGTCTGAGTTAGTCATATCAAGTGGATATCTGACACATTTACAGTCTTTTTGGCATTAAATTCCCTCTTTGTGTTTCCTCGGACAGTGTTTCCCTGTTGAGCTGCAGGTGGAAGTATAGTAACAAAAAGAGGAACTTTGGCACTAAAAAGACTGTAACATTGAAAGATATCTACTTGATTTGACTCATTTGGACGCTGAAGCTTCATATTAGCTTCAGATAAACTTTGAAATACATTTTTGTACAGAAGGAGGACTGTGGATTTTGTCCTCCATCACTTCCATTGTAAGGTCATTATGAAGGGATCTTCTAATGGTCAGTATGAACAGGAGGAATGATTGATGATTAAGACACTTGAGAAATAGTGAACTCGTCCTTTAGTGTTGCTGAATGTTCCTGATAGTGAACCTACTTCTTGCTGAGGGCCTGCAGGTCAGTCAGCCAGCTGGTCCGGTGCAGGTGATGTTCGGGTCGAGCTTCGATGGCGCCTCTTTTAGGCTCCTGGACCACAAACAGCAGCAGCAGCACTGCGATCAGCCCCAAACCTGGAGTCACCTGGAGGAGGAAGAACAGTGCAAACTGTGAACATCATCATCATCCTACAACATCCAGAAGTGGTTATATATCATCACTGGAGAGTAAATCAGCGTAAATCATTAAAATAAAAACGTACCCGCAGAGCCCAGTGCCAGTCCCGTGCAACGGAGCTGACCTGTGACCCCACGATGTATCCAAGACCACTGAGGACGAGAAAAAAGACATCGAGAAGATAAGATGGAGGAGTCCACATTCACACTTTTATTAGATTATTTGATGTCATTTCTACTCCTTGTAGTGAGGAGATAGCACTCTTAACATGGAGTAAATATAAAAACCACATGGGAGTTTAATCAATACATAACCTTCAACAGGCTGAACGTCCGTCAGCAGCGTTTATCAGCTACAACAGATGAAAACTAACATGAAGTCTGGAGTTTTAATCTCTTATTTGTGATTTATATTTTATTGATTTTGCTGTAGAAACTAAAACTAAAATCCTCTAATAAGAAAACCATTAAAATAATAAAAATACAAACAAGGAAAACGCATAAATATACCAGCATATATTCATATATGCACACAGATACCAAACCACATGTACATACTATAACATACATGCATCTACAGATTTAGACTGAAATACATCAAACGTACCTGCAAAGCTGCATCAAAATACAGTTTATTCTACTTCCTGTAAATCTGACAGTAATTCTCATTTCATATATCTTAGATGTAACCCATAAAGAGTCCTAATCAGTCACCTGATATGAGCTGTATAGTTTAGGACTGAAATCAAATCATCATCTTTTGAAAAATCACAAATACATTTATGGATTTTCTGAACCAGCCATTAAAAAATAATAAAAAAACATGAATTAATGTGCTGTCAATCTTAAAATATAACAGACAGACACATAAATACATAGAATAACAAAAGTAAAATGTAAAGTATTTTTTATTATTGATGATAATAATAATAATAATAATAATAATAATAATAATAAGGTAGGTAAAGTTATGATATTATACATTGATGCAGACAAAAGAATGAGGAAGTTTCATTATGTTATTACAGGTAACAGGAAAACATTTAAGACCTTTTTAAACTTCAATCTGAGACTTTAGTAACATTTAAAGCCTTTTTTGTCGAGGAAACTGAATTCAACACTTTTAAAAAAGACCTGCAGATACTCTGATATACTGCTCAATGAAAGTGACGGACTGAAGGAATCATCAGTGAAGTTTAACATTCAGAATCAGTATTATTAAAAAAGAAAAGTTCCTCTCTCACCTGCCGACCGGAATGGCAAAATAAAAGATGGAGAGCATGTTTGTCCTCTTCCCTTTGACGTACAGGTCAGCGATGATGGTGGGAGCGATGGTGGAGTAACTGGCCTCCCCGACTCCGACCAGACCTCGAGTCAACAGCAGAGCCCAGAAATGCTAAGAGAAGTCAAAAAGGAGGATTTATACACCTAAACCTCTCAACACACACCGAGGTTCAAGAAAATGAGTCTAATAATGTTTTAATGTCACTGTGGTTCAGGTGTAAATATCATCATCATCAACACATCACTCACTTCTTTGGGGGTGTAGGAGCTGGCGAGCGTCACTATAGACCAGAATGCAATGCCAAAACTCATGATGAACTTCCTGTTGTACCTGTCGCCAAGGTAACCGAAGAACGGAGCCAAGAACATGTAGCTGCAGATGAAAACTGGAAGGAAACGAACATGAAAACATTCTCAGGACTTCACAAACTCTTGTTTTTAAACCAGATGAACTGAAAAGCAGGAAATTATTACAAGAGTTAATGTTTAGTTTGGTTTTATTACCTGTTTGCAGCAAGCCGGATCTCTCATCATCAATTCCAAAGTAATGTTCTATATCAGGGAGAACACCTGCAGGAGTCGACACAGATACGTTCAGTAGTTACAGGATCAAAGATGCAGCAGATAATCCTGTCTTGGATCATCTTCATCTGACTGAAGTGATTTTTGACTCAATGAGATGAAAGTTGATGAAATCTTTGGTCGTCAATCAAAAACAGTGTGAGACTGATGCAACGACACACAAACCAACTAATCAGAATACGACATGATGATGATAACACAGAGTACACGACGATCTGACAAACTGAAATCCTGCAAGATTTTATAACAGTTGTCTCACACGGCGCGACATGCAGTAAACTTCCACCATCGATGCCTTTGGTCATTTGATTTATTTTATGCTTCTGTCTGTGTTTCGGAGCCCCGGAGGAGCCGCGGAGAAACAACAATAACTCATTCATGCCTTTCTCGGATCGCTTGGATTTAATCAGGTTTCATTCTGATCTTGGACTCAGATATGTGGATACCGTACAGACTGTGACTCTCCTGCAGAGGTCATCCAGTTTATAAAATCTCAGCTTTTAGCCGCTCTTCATTCAACATGCATCCGTCTCCTTAATACGCTCATGTTCAGCAAACATCTGCATGACAAGAAGTGACTGATGTTAAAGTGTTCAGTTCCCTCTACAAGAGAACAGGCAAAATAAATTAATCCAGAGCACAAATGATTCATTTGTTCTCTGTGGCTCCTCCTGTACTTTCTAGGAAATGATTAGAAAACTACTGATCATAACATGCATCGTTCTTAAATCTCCTGATATTCCCTGACTGCACGTCTTCAAAGCTTCCTGATATTCCAGGAAGTGGGTGAGCGGTGATCGGCGTTCCGTACCTGCCACGGTGAACCTGTCCATGTAGTTGAGCAGGTTGATGTAGCAGAGGATGAGGACGGTCAGCAGCGCTCGGACTCTCGACACCCCGCTGGGCGACTCCTGCTGCGTCCTCTGACCCGCCGACCCGCCCTGTTCATCAGCACCCTCCGCCTCGCTGTCATCGGAGAAGAACGGCGCCGAGTCCGACATGGGCTCACCTAGAGACATGGCTGCTGCTGAGCAGAGGAAACATCCTTATTATTCATTCACACGCAAACTGTCTTTTTAAAAAGGTGAATAACAAGTTAGCAAAAACTAAAATGATCTTAAATCATAATAAATTATTGAGTCATTTGGTTTACTGACAATATTATTCTTTCATTATTATTTTCCATTCCAAAAAACAGCACTTCAACTACATACCAGACAAAATTAACAATATTTCTTTTAACAAAACATTTATATGTATATATTGACAATATTCTAATATATCTAGAAAACACTTCTTCCAACACTAAACTGCTCTTTATAAAAACTGAAGCTGCCAATAATTTAATATTTAATAATCTGCTGATTATTTTTTCAATGAATCAACCAATCATTTGGTCAATAAAACATCAGAAGTCACAAGTTCTCAGAGCCCAGAGTGACGTCTTCAGAGTTTGTTTTGTTCGATCAACCGTCCAAAGAAAAGCAGTAAATCGTCACCTCTGAGAGGCTGAAACCAGAGAATATTTAACATTTTTAAACTAATAACTGCAGCTCTAATCAACACACAAGATAAAACGAGAAGAACATGTTTGAACACGTGGAAGTTGAAGTATCGTTTGTCTGCAGCAGCAGAACCAGAAGATCCTGTTTCATCTGAAATATCTTTAAAAAGTGAGTCGAGAAGCAGAAACAGATGAATGTGCTGCTCGTGTGTGGAGACGTTTCTCTCTGGTTTAACATTTAAAAAGCCTTTAATATTTCATGGCTACTCAGGCAGTTAAAACAAGCCTACGAGCCATTAAGACCTTCATCAGGCTGCTTCTTATATATGTTGGCGAGTAATCACATGACAGCTGAAGTCACATGACCGACCGTTCAGCAGAGACATTTACATAATAATAAACTATTCAAAACATCTTTCACTTTACTTTTACTGCCTGTAACTTTTGCACAGAGCTGTTTGTGTGTTTGTAGCTTCAGACTGTGATGAGGTGAAGCTCCAGAAGAGGAAGAGAAAGTGGGAAGTCATCCTCGTCCCAGTCACGTGATCACTTCGCTCACAGGAGGAAGAACAGCGCCTGAATGAAGAGGATCCTGCTGACGCGGTGAACACGTTAGTGCATCACGTCTCACTTTCAGTAGAGATCAGTTTCCTCTGCAGCGTCATCACACTGAAACTTCTCCTGCTCTGATGAGAAAATGTTTCTGCTCATGAATCTGGAGAAGTTTCCTGGACAGAAGCTGATTTTCTGACTTTATCAGCTGTTAATCATTTATTAACACGACGTACTGATGAGATTATTAAAGGTCACATTTCTGAAGGACAAAATCACTGAGAGCACTTTGCTTTGTAGAGTTTCCTCTTTTCTACATAAACTGAATCTCTTTGACATTTTGAAGAATAAGAATAAAACAAAGTGTGTCGCAACAGCAACGTCCAGAACACAGAACAAGAGTATTAAATCACATAACGTTGTTATTATCCATTGTGCAATAATTCTATACATAGTTTATAATGAAACATGAGTAGAATTATTATTATTATTATTATATGCTGTGCAATGTGCAATAGAAACATCGTTATTATTATACATTATGCAGAACAATAATAGTATTCATTATAATTACATATTGCAAAAGCTGCTTTATAAACCAAATGATAAATAAACTCAGCGCAGCCAGAAGATAATAAGGACAAAATCGATGTTGTGATAATTATTACAGCAATAAATTGATATTTATTTGTTATTATATTAACAAAAGTAAAATCACATTAGAAAAAAGTTAATTTTTGTATATTCAGACAGATTTATGAACCTATAATTGTCAAACATATATATTCTTAAGTATTGAAAACCTCCCTGTGTGACAGAATAACTGATCATATTAAATGATTGATCAGTCCAACATGCAGTCGGCCAATCAACAAAGAGAAAAGACTAAACAATGAATCCAAACAGAAGCCACTCAGTCGTCTTGAACTTTGCTCCATTTGCAGACAAACTCATTGATCAGGCAGTTATCAGCCGATGATCAGATGACGGACGCTGCTGCTCAGCTGTTCCAAACTCACATCTGAACCGCTCAAAGTCTCACACGCTGTTTACACACCAGCCAATAACCAGCCGGCGCCGTTAAAAATAACCTGTCTGGAGATTAACTCTCACTTTTATTCCTCCTGCTCTGTAACTTTGTGTCTGTTTATAGATTTATTTTATAAAAGAAATCAATCTAACAAGGAGAGAATGGTTTTATTTATCCTGCTTTACAACAGTCAAACATGACTTTATACTGGTTTGGTTAATTAATACTGGTTTGGTTAATTAATACTGGTTTGGTTGATGGTTTTACACATTTAAAGAATCTTCTTATAAATTCGGCAGAAAACTTTGACAACTTGGAAACTAACTAAAGAATTTATCCACAAAATCCTCCATCACATCTGTTGTATTCATACTCATAACATTTTAATATATTTTAGATTTGAGTGTGTGTAATTTAACCTTTAACTGGTATCTTTTGTCTCTTTGTTTTTGTATTTTGATTTGATTTGTTGCTGCTGTGGCATTTTAATGAAGTATTTATTTATCTGTCAGATGATCTACAGGACAGATTCATGTGATCACCCTGATGGATTAACAGGATCCTGTACGTCACACTCAAGGATCACTTTTAATCCTAATTTGTCACTGCGTCATAACTAAATATATCAAATCTAAAACTGTAGCATTAAATGTAGTTTTTTTTGAACGGACTTTGGTTTAATGAGCCTCTATAACAACATCTAAGTAAACAGATTATTTAATGTCCAGTTTAAAGTGTGTTCAACTGGTTTCTGTTACTGGTGTTTAGCATCTATAGTGACTCCGTTAACTGGTGACTTTCAGCTGAATGTGTTGTGGTTGTCTGTAGTAATTGTGTCCATGTTATTAATTTTACATTTATTACAAGTTTTATAATATTTGTCAGATTATTTGAGTGTGTTTTATTCAGGTTACTACTAACCTGCTGCAGCAGAGCTGAGTGACAAAATCAAATAAAGATATTTTTGACCAAATACCTCGATATCAATATTCCAACAACGTTGTCGGGACGACTATCAGTGCTTTAACAAAATATTTACACTATGAGATTTTTGATAAATAATTATCAGTAATGTGAATAAAATGATGAAGTGGTTAAAGGCAAATAATAGAAGAGCAGGAACAGTCTGGTGAGTTCAAACACTTTACATCACTTTACTGTAATGCAGCTTTAAAACCGGGAAATGACACTTATACCACATCATGATATTAAGATACCCAAAATCTAAGATGATATCTAGTCTCATATCAATATATCGATATAATATCGATATAATATCTGCTAGTCAGTTAGTTTATTTAATTATATTAATAAAATAATAATAAATTATTAATCACAATTTTTAAAAAGTGTATTAAATGACACACAATGTGTCAAACTGTGTTACTGTATCATCTACGTCTATCGGCGTTGTTTAACTACAGGATGAGTTAACATGGTCACCAGTTAAACCGTAACACTGGTCAGTTGATCGGTTGTTTAACTACAGGATGAGTTAACATGGTCACCAGTTAAACCGTAACACCGGTCAGTTGTTCGGTTGTTTACACGCAGGATGAGTTAACATGGTCACCAGTTAAACCGTAACACTGGTCAGCTGTTCGGTTGTTTAACTACAGGATGAGTTAACATGGTCACCAGTTAAACCGTAACACTGGTCAGCTGTTCGGTTGTTTACCTGCGGGATGAGTCCGGCTGACGCTTCTTTCTTCTCTCTGCTGGGGCCGCAAATCTCTTCCTCTTGTCACGCAGAGTTATCACCGCTATTTAAAACACATGCTGATACCGTTTCCTCAAATGTGTTTGTTTTTAGCAGAGAAAACCGTCCGCCGGGGTAATATTAAATAAAACTAAGTGTTTAAAACAAAGCGAAGCTCTTCAGACATGACATTTGTTTGCTGCCGCCATGATGGATCTGACCAAACTTCCGCTTAGCAGCTCACATGACTCTATTATCTGGAAGTCACATGACAAAATAACATTATTAAACTAATCAGCGGATGTTTACGATCTGTAACACTGTTTAGCAGTCGTGGAAAGTTCCGTTTTGAGGTACTTGTACTTTACTTGAGTATTTCCATGTGATGCTACTTTCTACATTTCAGAGGGAAATATTGTACTTTCTACTCCACTACATTTATTTGACAGCTTTAGTTACTTTTCAGATGCAGATTTGACACAATGGATAATATAACAAGCTTTTAAAATACAACACATTGTTAAAGATGAAACCAGTGGTTTCCAACCTTTTTGTCTTTTGACGTCTTACAAAAAGCAGTGTGTAGTCGGGGTCACATTTCACATGTCTATGAGTTGTTAACAGCTCCACCAAATAGTGATTTTTCCCTCTAAACTTCTCACATGCTTTCATTTCAATAAATGTTCAAATGATCCAATATTTCAGCAAAAATCAGAGAAAAAGTCCAAAAACTGAAAACAGATTTGTGTATCAGAACTTTGTTTTTTCTTCTTTCCTCTCCCATTAATCATCTCACCACCCCTCAGATTTATCTGCTGACCCTTTGGAGGGGCCCGACCCCTAGGTTGGGAACCACTGGACTAAACTAGCTAACTGTATATAAAGTAGTGTAAACTAGCTCCACCTCCAGCAGCTACAACAGTAACATGCTGCTCTAACACTGATGCTTCACTATTAATAATCTAATGATGTCATATATAATAATATATCAGTCAGAGGGACCAAACCACTACTTTTACTGCAATACTTTAACTACATCAAGCTCATAATACTTATGTACTTTTACTGCAATACTTTAACTACATCAAGCTCATAATACTTATGTACTTTTACTGCAATACTTTAACTACATCAAGCTCATAATACTTATGTACTTTTACTGCAATACTTTAACTACTTCAAGCTCATAGTACTTATGTACTTTTACTGTAGTAGTATCTTTCATGCAGGACTTGTAATGGAGTATTCTTACATTGTTATATTGGTACTTTTACTGCAGTCCTTTCATTATATACTGGAGCTTCAGAGTTGCTGTTCTGCTTTATTTGAACTTTCTTTAACCTTCTGATTCGTTTTGTGTTCATCAAGCTTTCTGTCTTATTTTCTCTTCTTGCTGTTTTGCATTAATGACCAAATGAGTGTTGGAGCCTTTTTTTTTTTGCAGTGGGCTTAATACATAATAACAATAATAGTTATATGGAGATAGATTTTTAAAATAATGATTAAAAATGATGGTATTATTGATCTGACTTTAAGTAGCAACCTCTGCTTTATGGTACAATAACAATAAATCCTGAGTTACTATATTATTAAACTGATATATACAGTATATCACAGGAATACTGCTGCAAAAAATACAGTTTATATAGTAGCTTTAATAAAATATTGACTCTGATGTAGTTGGGAAATTAATATTTCAATAAATTCATTCATCGGTCCACATGCTGAACTGTCTGTTTTACTTCCAGAAAATAATGACATCACAGCAACAGCAATGATTATTGATTGATTAGTAGTGAAAAGATTTCAGGTTCAGCATTTAGATACATTTCAGAGGGAAATATTAAAACTCCACTACATTTATCTTACAGTTATTATTACTAAAAACATTTCAGATTTAAATTTAAATCTTAAATTTTAACCCAAAACACACGATGCATCGTTATCGATTAAAAGTGTGGAAAATAGTTACAATTAGTCCTGAATGAGAGACTTCTATGATGTTTGTTGTAAATATATAAAGATGATTTATTTAAACCAGATAAATATCGATGTTGTTTCACTATGGAGGTTAAAACATGTCAATGAGTAAACAAAAGCTTATTGTAAAATTAAAAATAACTTCACTGAAAATGTTTTTTATATTTTATCAACAAATCAAACGTAGACGTAGAGAAAAGCTGCTGATCAGGTGACCTTTCACCTTTACAGATTTGTCATAAAGGAGAAGTTGAGACAGAATCTCACTTCCTGTCATCTTGTGACAGATATTTGAGGATTTGAGAGAAGTTTTCTGTGAGAAAATAAATCATATATATCCTGAATGTTCAGAAACTGTCCCGGCTATGAGGAGAGAAAAGTCAACGTGCAGTAAATATATGAAGTCTCAATAAACTCTGTAGTAAATGTTTCTGTGTGATCACATCTGTAAAAATGCCTTTTATTATGTTGTATTTAATATTATTGTTTATATTTACATATTATTGTATAATTATTAATCATCTCTCAATGTTTATAGTTTTCTGTACTGCTTTGGCTTTATTGTAGATTTCCAATAAAGTTTATTTGAATTTGAAACGACGTGACATGAAAGACGTCTTCAGATACTTTCATCAGAAAAATGGAACAACGTTAATACTTTACTGTAAACTTACAGCTGATAATCTGCCTTCATATAGAAACTGAGTGTCTGCAGGAAACACTAGAAAACATGTTTATTTTGATGTTTTACTCTCAGCTTTTGTTTATTGACATAAAAGAAACAAACAACTGAAGTGGTGAAAAAAAAGAGTTTGGGATGAAAATCTAATATCAGTGTTATGAACTCATATATAATAATAATAACTGTAAAAAGGAAAATGAGGATTCTTTAGCACATTATTCTGATTTGAATGCAGGACTTCTGCTTGTAACGGAGTATTTGAATATGTAACTTCTTTTATTATCGTCAAAAACAATAAAAACGAACACGTACAAAAAGAAAAGAACAGAATCTATTATACAGTCAGAAGAACAAACAGGATTACAACTGTACAATGGGTTGGTTTTTTAAAAATTTCATTTCTAATAGTGTTTAAAAATATAGTTTCTACTCTGAACTGTTGTTTTACTTTTTATTAATTGTAATAAATAAAGTGACTTTTACAAATAAAGTAACTGAACTATCAAACTTTTGTTTCTTTTCTTTAACAAACTGACTAGAAGGAGTGAAATGAATCCAACGGGTCACATCCAGACTTCGATGATGTCGCCGTCCTCCATGTCCAGCTGAGCCGGCGTCTGGCCGTGCGTCACTTTGGCGCCGTCGAACTGAAAGCTGACGTTTCTCGTGGCGCCGGCGGACATCTTGGACAGATACTGGGAGAAGATGGAGCCCAGTGCTGCGTCCTAAAAAAACACACGGATGACATGATTGATTAGTTTCCTGCGTCTGAATCAAACGTCGAGCTGACAGCAGACAGAAGAAGAAGAAGAAGAAGAAGAAGAAGAAGAAGAAGAAGAAGCTACGGACTCTGTGCAGAGAGAACTCCTGCGTGGAGTCTCTGTCTTTCCCCTGCAGACGCACGGTGATGCTGCTGCTGCTGTCGACGGTGCCGCTTTTATCCTCCGCTGCCATGGTGACGCACTCTGCACGACAAGAGGCAAAAATATACTTTTAAAATAGTTTGGATTATAGATTTTATTTAAAAAATGATTCACTGACTTCCAGTTGCACTGCAGTCGGTCCAGAATCACAAATCTCAACTAATATTAGATGGAACTTTGTACAAATATTCATGTTTCCCAATAGATGATAAATATATAGATAGATAAATATATAGATAGATAGAGAACAATGAGGTCAAAGAAACAAATACAATTAAAGACCAAATCATAAACAATAACTGACTCAAATATAAAAACAAACAGAACAAATAATAGAATACAGACGAGAGATATAACGACTGTAATATATAATGTTTGATGACAGATTTGAGATTTAGTGAAAATACAGATTTTATTGTAGGAAATAGGGATGCACGATATTATCGGCACGTCATCGGTATCGGCCGATATAAGCTCTAAAATGAAATATCAGCATCGGCTGAAATGAACAATTTTGAGAGGCTGATTTGTGGCCATCTCCTCCGCCACCTGACGGACTGTTTCACCCTGACGGTCCCGGTGTTTCCTCCGCAGGCTGCACTTCACTCATCTGCCCGTCAGACCTGCTGCTTCTTCTAGCTGGCTGTGCTTCCCTCCGGTCATGCTACGGCTAACGCTCCGCTAGCCTCTCAGCTAACGTTAGCCGCGGCTCTCCGTGTGGATCCAACCGGAGCACCGAGTCCCGGTTTGTTATTCAGGTTAAAGTGGGAAGAAGCAGCTGAGTGAAGTGCAGCCTGCGGAGGAAACACCGGGACCGTCAGGGTGAAACAGTCCGTGGAGGAGCTGCTACGTTCGGCTGCACAGATAGGAAACACCTTGGCTGACAGGATGTACCACTCTGTTTGGAAAAAAGATCTTTTTGGTTTATAACGGCGGTTGGCAACCAGCGTATTAGGTGCATTAGCGCCACCTTCTGGTCCGGAGTGTGGACCAGAGATTAAATCCTTC